>NC_134408.1:128848475-129148475 GCF_038048845.1 Mixophyes fleayi
TAGAAGTGATGACATCAGAACTCACTGTTTATACAGATATTATTTACCATATATATATGCAGTATATATTAAAATCTATGTGTTAATCACCTGGGGCCTGATTCATTAAGGATCTTAACTTGAGAAACTTCTTATTTCAGTCTCCTGGACAAAACCATGTTACAATGCAAGGGGTGCAAATTAGTATTCTGTTTTGCACATAAGTTAAATACTGACTGTTTTTTCATGTATCACACAAATACTTGATAGTTTATTTGTACACTGAAATTTAAAGTTGATATTTGTGTGCTACATGAAAAAACAGTCAGTATTTAACTTATGTGCAAAACAGAATACTAATTTGCACCCCTTGCATTGTAACATGGTTTTGTCCAGGAGACTGAAATAAGAAGTTTCTCAAGTTAAGATCCTTAATGAATCAGGCCCCTAGTCCAGATTTGTTCTGCATTTTATAGTGCTCAGTGTAATGAAATCTATTTGTTCTGCTCTGCATTAATCTATCCCCACAGCTCACATGTACAGGTTGGAAGGTCAGCGGGACTTTTTGCTCTGTGGTAACTCTTCAGATTCAGGGTAAGGAGTTTTTTCACAACCATTTTTTGACCAATTGTTCATCAGATTATTACTTTGCTCGCTTTCCTAGAGATCTGTAGAACATTGATCTGTTCCAGATAGAGATCATTATGAAAAAAGACAGGAATATACAAAGGGATTTATCTTGGCCACTCATATCTTGAATATCTGCTTTTCATAAGGAAATTGCAGTGAATTTTCTAATATAGTAATTAATTTAACCGAAAGTTCCAGGTTTTCAAGATGTGTCTTCAGAAACATTTTTATTCTTGGAAATATCCAGATCTTTCTTGCCTACTATTTGGACCTCTTCTCTGAGGTTCCCAAGGTCCAACGAGCAAGTGGGAGGTGCGTTACACAGTTAACTTCATTGTGTAGCCAACCCCCACTGTGTCATTGGGCTGGGCAATGATGTGGCGAATCGGTGCAGCCTGTTGAAAAAATTACATCATCATGGGCCCATTCACTTTACAAAACGGAAAGGCAGGATCCTGGATGGTGTCCTACTATCCTGGGAGTATGAGAGACTACCCAAAGGTCGGGAGTCTCCCCGAAGTTCCGGGAGAGTAGCCTAGTATGGTCCAGATCTGTATGATTCATATTGATGAACAGCTCAGCACAATTCGTAATTTTCTGTGTATATGATGTTCTTCTGACTACATATTATTTTACTCTGCACTTTGTAATGTAACATTCATTGAAGAGGAGAATGTAAAAAAAATCACATTATATTCATGTTCAGTGGACGTAACATAATTGGTGTTGAAGTATTCTAGTCAGCTACACACTGAAGGCAGACATTTTGTTGGCTAAAGCAGTATTTATGAGATTGCATGTTATAATTTCACTAGCAGCTATTCACATCACTGAGCTGTAAAGGGGCCTACCTGTTCTCGACCGGTCCACCTTCATATCACACCGCTCCATAAGTAACAGTTCTACACACACCACTTTGGTCGTATGGGCACCATCTCCTCTTCATGGTTGTCTGAGACTACCAAAAATGGCGTCTAGGAAAGGGACGAAATCCAGCAACATTCCTACAGATCTGTAACCTTTCTAGTATTTACCACCCACTCTAGTGTTAAATACAACAACAACAGCGGCACCCTGGACCAATCAACACTCTGTGACCATATGCTGCGCAGCACTTCTAACACTAGGTGTAGTGTACTCCCCAAATCTAAGACCCCCATAATGCCATACAGCTAAACAAAGAAGAAACAGACAGGAAATTTACAGGACAAAATATCAAAAGCCTACCTTTAATGGGGTCCTGACTAATGAGTGCAGAGACACAGTACACAGAGAGAATAACAGGCCTCTGTGATCACTACAAAATGGCCACCAGGAATTTGGGCAGAAAAATGGGGACCAAAATTGGAGGTACCAGAACAGGCTTTTCAATAAGCAGGGACTAACCTCCTACCCGATTGCGGGCCTAATGCCTAAATTGTCCCCACAGACCTAGTGCCTGAAATATATATATTGCCACACGGTAGCCTGAATTTAACATGTCCCATTTTACCTTGGCTCTGAGCCTAGGAAATCTGTGCCCCCCAGTTTAAGCCTGAAATTACTTGCATGGCAGGCATACAGCCTAGTATCACTGTACCCAAGGATAATTGAACAGACCTGAAAATATACTAAGGGTCCCCCTCGGCCTTGTGCTCACCGATCTGTGCCATGGGCCTATTGCCTGACAATTATGCACATGGACCTTGTGTCTGAATATGGTGAAGTATGGGAATCAGAGGCGGAACTATCAAGCTGACTCGTTCTGACCCTATGCATTTGCTGTGCAGTGGGCCCCATTATCTTCATGGGCCCCGGTGCACTGCGCCTGTTGCACCAATGGTAATTCCGCCACTGATTGGAATCTTCTCCCTGTCGCTTCATCCTCCTGCAGTTCTTCCAGGAGTTGGCGCCTCTTCTCCGGTTTGGCACTTCACTTTGAAGAGGCTACGTCTACTTCAATCCTCGCAGACAGACAGGTTCTCTTGATTGAAGGGCACAGTAAAGTAAATAAAGAATAGAAATTAAAACTGAAGTATTAATTTTAAGGTTACCACACCTGGCTAGCTGTGACTTTAATTCTGTAAATTATTAATAAGAATCATTAACATTGATTGAGTCTGATAATGTTGTTATTTCTTGCTATATATATTTACGTATGTGTCTGTTACTTCTCATTGTTATATTTAGTCAGTGCCCAGAAGGATATATGTGTATAAAAATTGGAAGAAACCCCAACTATGGTTACACGAGTTTTGATTCATTCAGCTGGGCGTTCTTATCCTTATTTCGGCTGATGACCCAAGACTACTGGGAAAATTTATACCAACTGGTGGGTATTTTAGTGCTCTGATTTGCAGAGTGTGGCAGCACCATTTGTAGACTATAACATGTGCAAAGACCTCTCCGAGTTGACCTATCATTTTATAAAATAATCAGTTTATATGTGGGTCACATTTTGCTTCGAAGCTAAAATGGAACACATATATAACTACATACTTCCCAACATTGGCAAGTGTTCTCCTAGGAGGTCTGGGGAGCAGGTGGGGGTGTGGGGGTGGGTCTCGAAGAATCACGTCATTAGCCCCACCCCCAAAACGGGCATCACTATTTTTAGGCCAATAAAATCAGGGGACGGGGCCACGATGACACGCACACAACATCACTAAACCCCGCCCACTCCATTTAATTGACAGCGCTGCCCAGGATCCGGGAGAATTACCTGCTCTCCCGGGAGTCTGGGAGGACTCCAAGAAATTCGGGAGTCTCCTGGACATTCCGGGAGAGTAGGCAACTATATATAACTAGCACTTGAAAATTTTGGTTATGTTGGGCAACTAGCAATCTTAGGGGTAAATTTATCAAGCTGCAGGTTTGAAAACGTGGAGATGTTGCCTATAGCAACCAATCAGATTCTAGGGGGTAAATGTATGAACGTGCGGGTTCTTCAACACCCGCGTGTTTGGCGATTAAATTTAAAGCTGCGCTGCATTGTAAAGGGAAACTTCCCTTTACAATGCAGCGACGCTTGAAATTTAATAGCCGAACACGCTGAACACGCGGGTGTTGAAGAACCCGCACGTTCATACATTTACCCCAAGCTGTCATTTTGTAGAATGTACTAAACAAATGATAACTAGAATCTGATTGGTTGCTATAGGCAACATCTCCACATTTTCAATCCTGCAGTTTAGTAAATATACCCCTTAGACTTCTCTATAAAATGGATTGCAAACCAACTGAGATGTAGGACCACTTTGCTTGAAATTAGGGCTTCTGTATAGCACAAACTGCAAAGTGTACCATGTACTCAGTGACGGTAGCCATTTTGTGGGCTGAAACAATACTAATGGTATCACAGCTTATCAATTCACTTGGAACTGATTATGTCACTGAAGGATGTGTCAGAAAATACCTCCTGCCTCAGTGATGTTACTAGTTCCTAGTAAACTGACAGACTGTACTTGCTTACATTTTACCACAGTTCACAAAAATGGCTGCCTCTAGTGTGAAAAGGAAGAAGTACTCTTTAAAATGTATGCGTCACCAACAGCGGTTTTGTGGGCTGAACCAATATTTATGACAAAGGAGCCCATCAATTCGCTAAGAACTAGTGACATCACTAGTTTCTAGTGAATTGATAGGCTGTATATAGATTCAGCCCACAAAAGGCTGCCTTCAGGTGATGGATAAAATGTGAAGACAGTGCAATGCAAAGTTGCTTTTATACATGTGTTGAATGCAACTCCTTCGGGTAACTCTAAGGAACACAGACATTCGTCTTTACTACTTTTACATGATTGTGTGTGCCATTCTTTGTAAACCATTTTTGGGCAGAATATGTTGGCACTACAGAAATAACACTCATATTTTAATGCACTTTTTTATTTGACCAAACATGGATATTGTTAAAACTTGAAAATACAAGGTAGCTGCGGAGCTCATTCATTAGAAGTGGCTAAGCTACTGGTGACCATTATATCAGGCTAGTGTTATTTTCTGGTATTGTACTTAAACAACAGCTGTGGATCCCCAGACTATCTCTGTGTTAGTTCCACGTCAGAAAGACTGTTATAGACAATGATCATATACCTTGAATGTCTGAACGAACTAAAATACGCACTTGTTGCTGCAGACCCTCCGAGCGGCTGGAAAAACCTACATGATCTTCTTTGTTCTGGTGATCTTCTTGGGCTCCTTCTATTTGGTGAACTTGATCCTAGCCGTGGTTGCCATGGCTTACGAAGAACAGAATCAGGCAACTTTAGAAGAGGCCGAGCAGAAGGAGGCTGAGTTTCAGCAAATGTTAGAGCAACTTAAAAAACAGCAAGAAGATGCTCAGGTAGAGTAATCTATACCCAGTTGTGTCATATATGTTTAATTAACAGTATTATGCAAAGCCCCTAATATACAAGTTGCCTATAGAATCACGTTTGTTTGTACAGAACTTGTCTGAAGATCAATGCTGTCCTAATAAATGAAAATGAGAGTTCTGGTAAAAAAAAACACCACAGTTTAACAATACAATTTGTCTGGGCTTCGTAGACAGCAATTGCACCTTAATAATGTATTTAATTCTTACTATGTGTTTTTCTCAGGCCGCTGTTGCAGCAGCACTAAATTTATCCAGAGAATACAGTGAAGAAGGCGGCTTTGGGCCCCTTTCTGAAAGCTCATCAGAAGCTTCCAAGCTTAGTTCAAAAAGCGCCAAAGACAGGAGGAACCGGAAAAAGAAAAGAAGACAGAAGGAGTTAGGAGAGGATGACGAGAAAGGGGATGATGAGAAGTTTCCAAAGTCTGAATCTGAAACAAGTATCAAAAGGAAAGGCTTCCGTTTCTCCATTGAAGGAAACAGGCTGACGTATGAAAACAAGTTTTCCTCTCCACACCAGGTATCGATTATATATACAGCCTGTAATTCCTGCTATATATGTATATCCTGTAGATCCTTCACGGTGACCACTGACTTCTTCTAGTCAGCAGCCTATGGTCACTACTGAGGTTGGCTCAAGGACAAGGGAGCCAAGTCAATTTCTTTAGATTCCAACAAAGTGTTAAAGGCCCAGTTAGTATAACTAAGAATTAAAATGATGATATCCCAAGTTGTTTTCTATATCTGTGTTATTTACAGGTCGATCCCACCTAGCAAGATGAAATGGGCAAGAGAGAGGTGGTAGCATCACAGAGAACATAGGCCTTTCTGCACCATGATTAAAATAAACAATCTCTGTGTTTTTCGTTGCATACATTTGTCTTGTAGCCTTCTAATCCATGTATCTTTCAAACTTATATGGCCTGAAGTATTTATACATTAATGGGGTAAAGAGCAGGGGTAAGGGAAGGGTTCATCACAGTAGAGCTGATATCATTGCAAGGCTCCAAGAGTGGAAATAACCATAACTAGAGCTCCCATGTATCTCAAATGTTTGATTACATTGTGTATATTCCAAGCATTTAAGCTCTTGTATTTGATTTTATTGTGGCGTAATTGAGCCAAAAAGATCATTATTTAACTTTCTTTACTTTTAGTCATTGCTGAGCATTCGCGGATCCTTGTTTTCTCCAAGGCGCAGTAGTAGAGCCAGCATCTTCAGCTTTAGAAACCGCGCAAAAGACATGGGGTCAGAAAATGACTTCGCAGATGATGAGCACAGCACTTTTGAGGACAACGAGAGCAGGAGAGGTTCCTTGTTTGTGCCTCACAAACACGGAGAAAGACGGAACAGTACTATCAGCCAAGCCAGTAAATCATCCAAGACCATGCAGGTGCTACCAGCCAATGGCAAGATGCACAGCACGGTGGATTGCAACGGAGTTGTCTCTCTGCTGGGTGGTCCATCCGTCCCGACATCGCCTGTTGGACTACTTCTGCCAGAGGTGATAATAGATAACCCAACTTCTGATGACAATGTAAGGAAGTTTTAAGTAGTCTAGACATGGTGGTGCCTTAATGGCACAAATCGTATTTCTCTGAAACTGGATCCAGTGGTAATATGTACTGGTCGGTTGACAGAAGCCTTTGTTTCATATGCGGACAGTTTTATTTAGATGGGTTCCCAGTCAAAGCAATATTTCTCCTTTTCCCTTCATCTGTGTATGACTTCCTCACCCCATAATGGGCATTATATTTATTCATCCATCTGGCAAATCCACTTCAAACAGTCATTATGGGAGGGAACATAAGTGGGCGGAGGAGAATGATACGTTTTATTTTGGCTGGAGAACCCCTTTAGCTCCTCACAAGCACCTGAATGACATAATTCTAGACAGGAATAAAAAGTACAATTTTGTTAAAGCTATATTTCCATCACACAAAGGTGGTCTTCTCTACTTTACATTCTTTAAATTCAACATGAGTTGTCTGGCACTTTATTTGTATATGCTGAATGCTGGGCATGCTTTTAATTCTGGGACCTGTGATGCTCATAGAGTCTGGAAATAGGGATTGATTACGCTAATTTTTGCTCATACCTCCTGATCGGTCCCAGGATTTAATGGTTCCCCTCACACAATGAAGTGGAATGCAACTCAACGCTGAATTGAATTGTCCCCTTGAAGTCATCCAATAGGAAACATTTTGGTTATACAAGAATCAAAATCATTTGATCACATATTAAGATGACTACAGTATATTTATATTTAACCACATACATTCAAACTCAGATTACTTAATTGTAAGAAACACATAAGCACTCTGCATATAGTTACTGCCACTATAATATGTCACACTTTCCATTCACTGAATGTTTCAGCATTTACCTTTTTAGCAAAACAACTGTGTGTCTGGATTAATCTGCCGCCAAACATCTCCCAAGCTGCTTAGATCATTTGCTAACAAATATCCAAAGATGAGCAAATAACTTATTTTACATTTGTAAATTGAGAAATTTAATACATTTGGAATTTAATTAGAGCACATATTTATTGGACTAATTGGCTATTTGGAGACGTTCCCACAATCCGAACAGTGGGATGTTTGAACGCAATCAAAACATCATTTAATTGACTAAACAGACATTTGGAGGCGTTTCCACAACTGAGGATAGTTAGGTTGAATAACAATCAGCTGTATTTCCTGTTGAATTTGCTCTTCTTTACTGTTAACTACATTCATTGTCATAGAATGGAGCAGTGATGATCCCAAGGCCATGTCCCTGGGATCATTTGCTAAACAGAATGTACATATTATAAAGGAAAACATGAGTCAAAATACAAGTTTCACATTAATACAGTGTGTTGTTTTATGTTCAATACAACACTATGGGGGAAAGTGTAGACATTTTCTGCTGCACTTCTTACTTCCTGTGCACACAGGAAGTGTAAGGCGAATCTTATGTCCTGTCAGATTATAGAAATAATTGCGTATATTTATATTTGTTAATATTATAAATAGTCTTCATTATATCAGGAAACATGTATTTTTACCAGTTTTCCTTTAGGAAGTGTGATGAGTCTGTAAGCTCTAATCATCATTTTTGCAGCTTTTAATGTTGTCCACAGCGGGGTGGATTTGGAACTTAAAAGAGCCCTGGAAAATAATGTAGATTTTTTTAGGTAGGGCAAGGTTGCTGGCAGGCAGGGTAAAAAAGATTTTGAGGCATGAGAGTCTGGGGACATTGGGACTTTTTAATACATATGTCACTTTTGAAGCAAGGCAGCAAGCTCCCATCACCAAATCCTCAACCAGGCTTAAGGGCCACTGTTTATTATACTGTTATAAATTGCCATACCATCATTATCATCACCATGTATTTATATAGCGCCACTAATTCCGCAGCGCTGTACAGAGAACTTACTCACATCAGTCCCTGTCCCTTTGGGGCTAACAGTCTAAATTTCCAAACATACACACAGACTAGGGTCAATTTGTTAGCAGCCAATTAACCTACCAGTATGTTTTTGGATTGTGGGAGGAAACTGGAGCACCCAGAGGAAACCCACGCAAACACCAAGGGATGCAATCTAGTTAATTACTCTAACTCCCACAACTCTTGGTGGTCAGTTAGAGCAGGTGGACACCAAGCACATTGTCTACCTGGCTGAGGATTTTGGGAGGGGAGAATGCTGCCTGGTTTTTTTATTTATTATTTTAGTGCAACATGCATGCAAAAGTATAATACAAAAACTGACCTCTGCCAGCTTGAAGCTGGTGCAAACTTCATGTGTTTTTGCAGCGTGGGATTGCGCTCCTGAAAATAGCTCCTCCTCGCCCTTTTTCTCATTTCAATATTCTCGTTTTACAAAATCATACCGTTTCTGCACTGTTCCGCCACATGAGGTGCACCAGTGACCAATGTTCCCTGTAATCTAAGCAATCCAGGGAGGAAAGAGTTAAAAGGTTAATCTAATGAGGGCTCCGCCCTAAATCACTGCATACACAATCTACAGCAGGCCTGTCCAACCTGCGGCCCTCCAGGTGTTGTGAAACTACAAGTCCCATCATGCCCTTCCAGCTATCAACAGGCTGTCTACTGGCAAAGCATGCTGGGGCTTTTAGTTTCACAACACCTGGAGGGCCGCAGGTTGGACAGGCCTGATCTACAGGGTTTTTTTTTCCAGCAGGTTCATTTCTTAACACTATAATGTCCAAATGACTGAAACCTGCAAGTGAGAAGGCCTGTAAAGTAGCTCAGGGACCAGTCCTGGGCCGTATTTTGTTTAATGTTCTCATTAGTGCTATTACTTGTGGTCTACAAGTGAAGGTATGTCTTTGTGTACATTACTTTAAGATTTCTAACAGGATTAATACTCCAGAAGATGTAAAACAGATGAGTAGTGATTAAGAGAAAATAGAGGAATGGACTAATGTGTGCTATAGAAGAGTTATAATTTTAGATAACATGAAGCAAACAGTGTAGTCAAACAACAGGAAAAGCCAGTAGAATACTTGACTATGTAGGAAGAATTGAAGGTTATTAAAATACGATTTTATAATCCACTGGTAATACCTCATGTTGTTGCTTACAGTTATAAAGGCTCTATCTACAAAAAAAAACATTAATCCAATAGAAAATAAATCAGAGTAGGTCTAACATGGTGCATGGGCTTCAGAACAAAACTTATCTTCAAATGTTCCAATCTCCATACCAAGTAGTATATCAGCGCCCTAGTATAGGCAGATCTGGGAGCGATTTGATCAGATTGTGGATTCTGCCTAATTTGTCCAGATTTTCCAACCAGGAAGGTGTTGGGTATGAGATTGCCAAGTAGAGAAGTCAGTTTTCGACAACAAGCAGTAGTCACAGACCTCAGATCTTATAGTTCTGGAATACCAGGGAGATGCGTCATCTTTCATGCTTATTCTATGTACAAACATATTCTACAAATTATACATCAGTATATATAGCAAACATAATATCCTGGGCACCTGTAATCCACCCCTGTGTTTGCTGATGCTGCTAATTTTCATTGGTTATATGAGGAAATCTTTACACCTCGCTGTGTATTGTCATTTCATACATATAACTTATATGGTGCTATTTACAGAGTAAACATATATACAGATACGGTATATATGTATATGTGGCAGTGACATTTCCGCTCCTCATCTTAACCTGTCTTCCTTCCGCCATATGTTCAGCTCATCGTCCTTCATAAACCATTGTGTATTATATGCAGAGAGATGCTCTGACATTACACCTACTTTGAGCAGAAAGGAAAATTAAATTCATTAAAGTCAAACTGACAAACGACACTAGCTTGTCTAAAATGAAATATATAATGAACATTGTTGTCTCTGGATTGGATTATTCAGTGACGTCTTAATTTCAGGGCACTACCACAGAGAACGAGATGAGGAAGAGAAAGTCAAGCTGTTATCAGGTATCTATGGATCTGTTAGAAGATCCCACAGCCATGAGGCAGAGAGCCTTGAGTGTTGCCAGTATATTGACAAACACAATGGAAGGTAAGTTACGTACACTTTGGTTAAAGGGCTGTTGTTGCTTACACACAATGTTGGCAGCCATTTTGTGAGTTGAACCGTTGACATCACGGAGGCATCCGGATTACATTCCAATGAATTTTGCTTCAGCCCACAAAATGGCTTCCGTCTCTCTGGTGTGGACAACAAGAGTACTTTAAACCCCATACACTATTGGTAGCATATTTGAATCCTGTGAAATGAGATTGAGTAATTCCTTCTTTCTCTTTCTTTCTCAGAACTCGAAGAGTCCAGGCAGAAGTGTCCTCCATGTTGGTACAAGTTTGCAAACACATTTTTAATCTGGGATTGTACCGAAAATTGGCTGAACATAAAGCATATAGTAAAATTGGTTGTGATGGATCCCTTTGTGGACCTTGCTATTACCATTTGCATTGTTTTAAACACCCTGTTTATGGCTATGGAGCATTACCCAATGACCGAGGAATTTAACTACGTTCTCAGTGCTGGAAACTTGGTAAGCAGAACAAAAATATATTATACTCTCTGCACATAGCACATAAGACACACACACAGACGTGCAGATGACAAGCACAGATAGTAATCCTACATAAGGACTATTCCACAATGTTCTACAGCGTACAATGTTGTCCTGGCAGTGTTTGGAGACAGAATATACATGTACCCTTCTGAAGGCCTTTTCAAGCTCTCTAAGCACCGTGGATGGGTTAAGGGGAGGGCTGGCAAATTTTAGCTGGGTGGGCAAGATTCGTCTTAGCAGCCCATTAGGAGCATTTTCAAAGGAAAATAAATGTAGGTGGCCAAGTGACCCAGCCCAAGGTAGCTCACTATAGGACCAGTCCGGTGGGCAGATGCCCCCAGCCCAGCTTTCCCCTGAGTGGTTTAAGGCTATAGAAAAAGTGCAAGTTACATATGAACCCCAGGAGCTCTACATTATACACTAGCACCATTATTTGTCACTGTCTCTACAGTTGTCCACTTCCGGACAGCCTTTGCTCATTAAAAAATTCCATCTCTCATATAGCACACATGAGGGACTCTGCTGAACCCTGAAGCCAGGTATCTGATCACAATGCTGCAGGGAAATGCACTACATCCTGTCCATAGCTCTAAGAAACAGCTTTCAAAGAGCTCTATTAAAGAGCCATGGATACATTGAGCCCTTCAGCGCTGTGAGTTAGCTCTCAGGTTCTGGTAATGAAGAAATCAAAATCCAGGACATAGTCTTTAGATGGCTCTGTGTCTAGCAACAAACATGATGTAGCTCCCTGCATTTTAGATGAGGTTGCTCTTTAATAAAGTATAAGTTTAATGTGTGTTACTATGTGTGTAGTATAAATATTTAACACACAACAACAAAAGTATCGGTTGTTATTTTTGGTTTGGTTGAAAATGATTTGTAATTGTATTGAGCAATCCCGATTTCAGACTAAAATCAATTTCTTACTCCAAAAAAAACCATTAATCCTGCTTTTCTACATGGTAAAAGTTCAGTGTTCCTTGGTGAGTCTGCAGAGTTACAGCAGTACAAAGAGTCAGTAGTGAAAGGCAAATGAGATTAAGTTCTTAGTGCATATTACTGCATGTGAACTTGTTCAGCACTAATGAGCAAGAAGGATTAGAAGCAGTTGTGTTATAACAAGATCTTTTTATTTATCTTGAAAACCAATGTCTTATGACTACATATGTTCTATAGTGGTGAAATATACAGTATATTGCATTTCAGTAAAACTACATCAGTGAATGGGATATCATTAATCGGATACAATATCTGCAGATCAAGATCTCCACTCTGCATTCCTATTTGCAAAGAGAGGGGATTATTTATCAAAGCACCCCAGCCCTTAAATCAGTGGTGATCAACAGGTGGCCAGAGGACCAACAAGCCTTTACTATGCAGCCCCCCAGCCAGCTGTTCACAATCTCATTTTCTGCTTAATGAGCAGAGAATGAGGTGGATTGGGGCAGTCAACTTCTGCATCGTGTGACCTGCTCTGCACAGTGCAGAGCGAGGTCATGCTGCATACCTGGAGGAAGAGGAGGGAGTGCAGTCTGCTTGTCTGCTTTCTCTCCCTCTTCTGTATGGTCCTTTTGAAGGCAGATATTGAAGAGCCATCCCCATACGTCCCTTTCTCACCATGGAAGCCACGAAAACCCTTGTTCACTCGCTTGTTATCTCTCGCCTTGACTACTGTAACCTTCTACTCTCTGGCCTACCTGATTCTCGCCTTGATCCCCTTAAGCCTATCCTCAATGCTGCTGCCCGCCTCATTTTTCTCTCCCGCCGCTCTGTATCTGCTGTCTCCCTCCAACAGTCACTACATTGGCTCCCCATACCCTACAGAATTAAATTTAAACTCCTCATCCTCACTTTTAAAGCTCTTAGTCAATCCTCCTCTCCCTACATCTCAAATCTCATCTCTACCCGCCCCCTCCGCTCTGCCTGTGACTGCCGCCTCACTACTTCACTGATCACCTCCTCTCACTGTCGTCTTCAGGACTTTGCCCGGGCTGCTCCCCTGCTGTGGAACGATCTTCCACGTTCCATCAGGTTAGCATCTACTCTCAAAGGCTTCAAGCGTGCCCTTAAGACTCATTTCTTTATTCAAGTCTATCAGTCCTCCTCCTAACTTCCTTGTCCTGGCTCTCTCCCCCAGTTAGTACCACCCTTTTTGTGTCTCCCCCTTCACTTTAGGATGTAAGCTCTCATGAGCAGGGCCCTCTTTCCTTGTGTGCTCCTTCTACTGCTCATTCACCCTCTGTACCTTTTGGCCTGCTTCCCTAGCCCTGTTTTCTTAAGCTTTGGCCTTCTTCTCGCTGATTTCTACCATCCCTTTCACTATCTCTTTCGCAGCTGTGATCACGGTATAACTTAATGAATAAATAGCAACATTTCTGCATCTTTTATCGCTGCGAATATTGGCAATGAGAAATGTTGGTTTAAGGGCTAAAATTGCAAAGGGTCTTATATAGACCTCAAAGAGAGATAACATTCTGAAGAGATCTCTCTGTTTAAGAGATTGGTGTTTTATTAGGACACTGATTGCTGTTCTGCAGACTATTATACTTTTTTTGTCTATAACTGCTATGACATAAGTGTCACGAGCCGCGGCGGTACTCACAGCCGCCGCGGCTCGCTTCTGGCTTCCCCTGGCGTCCCGGCCATCACCTTGACGACCGGGACGTCATTTCCTATTCCTGCCCGGCCGTCACCAGGGCAACGGCCGGATGCCTCTACAATAGCGCTGCGTCCCGGCGGTAGGCGGGCGCATGTGCATGACAGGCAGCCTGTGGGCTGATTAATTAGAGGTCTGATTTACAGGCATTAGCCTGCATCTGTGTATTTCAGGGACAAGCCCTGATTGGCCCTGCTCTGTATGAGCAATTAGCCTGCAGCAGTGTATCCTACTCCTGATTGGTCTGCATTTGTATTTAAGGCAATGAGGTCTGCTGCCTCATTGCTGGTTATAGTCTCTGTATCCAGTCTGCTGTACCTGCTCTCTGCCCTGTTCCTGTCTATTGGACTTGCAGTTGTTTACCCGTGTATGACCCTTGGCTTGGATTTGGACTTTGCTTGTGAATCTCATGACCCTGACCTCTGGCTTGAATACCGACCTCCTTGTCTGCTCGTGACCCTTGACCTCAGCTTGTATACTGGTACTGTTGTCTGCTGCCGGCCCCTGACCTCTGCTTGGATTCCACTCCGCTTGCTTGGGTTCTCCCCAGCCGGTACACACTTCACGACCCTCTGTCAGTCTGCTGCCCAGTCTGTCCCCACCATCAGGGGCTCCAGTGAACACCTGACTGGCAGAGTAGATTCCAGGTTGTGTTTTGCCGGCTGGAGGGGTTTCTAACAACAAGGGTAATATTCTTCAGAAACTTTTCATTATTGTGTATAAGAAAAAGTTGCACAGATCTGGCAAAGTATCACCAAGGACTTAGTTAAATAGCGACGGATAACTGAAAAACTGAAAACATTCAGAGTACAAGTACTTTAATTCTGACTAAGACTGTAAAGAAATGTACAACTGCTTCTGGTAAACATAATGCTATTCTGAGAGGCAATTAACTGTTCTTAGCAAAGATAAGTAATTGGGTAAACTAGATGAGTCTTTATATGCAGTCACGCTGGTATACTGAAAGTAAATGAAAGAAAGGTATATGTAAGGTAACTGAAATAGGATAAAAGAAAACATTGGCATCCACAGGGGCCTGGAAGTATAGGATGCTGGGAAGAAACTGCGCCTCTATGGTGCCAATAAAAGATGTGTTAGACCTGAAATGAGAAAAGGGACAAAGTAAACCCAAATAGAAATTGTTTTAGTTTCAAGATTCTCTAGAAACAGTGAAACTTAAAGAGTAGACATGGTCTACATACAGCGGGTGCAGCTATATTGCGGGCATAACCAATATTGGAGAATGGGGGCTATCGATTTACTAGGAACCAGTGACATCACTGAGGCATGAGTTATGTAAAGTACAAGGCTGGACAGTAAGGTGTGCTAGAGCCACCCACAGCAGGCCCAGACGCAAGGGGGGTTTCCCGTGCCTGGAAACACCCCCTCCACGACCTGAAGCTTAATTTTCCTAACTAAGAGCCAGGGCTGATGAAAAATAGGTTTCACAAAGTTGTGAAATGCCATTGAAGCAAAAGCATCACATGTATCATTCAGAATGTGATTTTTTTTTTAAAGCACTTTACCTTCTAAAGTACATTTTGTTCTGTCCCCATTTATAACTGCAATTACAATAATTCCATGTGTTTATTTTTTCTCAGTCTCTTTCCACTACCATTTCTCATATGAAAATGTTATATAAATAGTGTTATTTTCGTTTTAAAGATTACAAATAAGTATCAGTACATATGTAATAAAGACTACTTAATAAAGAGAAAAAAAAAAAAATGTACACAGTGTGCAGACTGTGCCATTGGCACATTGGATTTAGTTAATAATACACAAGGGTTTTTCATGTTCTTGATAATACTCCACACATCCACAGTTAATTGGAATGTATTAAAGGCAAATCAGACTAACAAGATATATTTCCATTTACTGTAGGTTTTTACTGGAATCTTTACAGCGGAAATGATTTTTAAGCTGATTGCCCTAGATCCATACTATTATTTTCAAGAAGGTTGGAATATTTTTGATGGTATCATCGTGAGCCTCAGTTTGATGGAGTTGGGACTTGCTAATGTGGAAGGATTATCAGTGCTTAGATCATTTAGACTGGTAAGAAGATATTGACGTCATATTATAGATGTCCTGCTATAGGTGTCATCCTATAGATGTCCTGCTATAGGTGTCCTGCTATAGGTGTCATCCTATAGATGTCCTGCTATAGGTGTCCTGCTATAGTTGTCCTGCTATAGATGTCCTGCTATAGATGTCCTGCTATAGTTGTCCTTCTAGAGATGTCCTTCTAGAGATGTCCTTCTAGAGATGTCCTTCTAGAGATGTCCTGCTATAGGTGTACTGCTATAGGTGTCCTGCTATAGGTGTCCTGCTATAGGTGTCCTGCTATAGATGTCCTTCTAGAGATGTCCTTCTAGAGATGTCCTGCTATAGATGTCCTGCTATAGGTGTACTGCTATAGGTGTCCTGCTATAGGTGTCCTGCTATAGGTGTCCTGCTATAGATGTCCTTCTAGAGATGTCCTTCTAGAGATGTTCTGCTATAGATGTCCTTCTAGAGATGTCCTGCTATAGGTGTACTGCTATAGATGGCCTGCAATAGATGTTCTGCTACAGGTGTCATGCTATAGATGTCCTGTTTTATAATTCCATAACTTTATTGCAGGATTTTTTTCATATCATCCACAGCCTTTCCCCTCTTATACTTTATCTGGTATTTACCTTTTAACAGCAGGGAACTTTTTTTCTAAAAGTCACATGAATCTGGACCTGTTTGGTACTCAATTTAAGTTAAAATGTACCCCTTCATTTTTATTTTTTAGCTCCGTGTCTTCAAATTGGCTAAATCGTGGCCAACACTCAACATGTTGATCAAGATCATTGGCAACTCGGTGGGAGCTTTGGGAAACTTGACCTTGGTGTTGGCCATCATTGTGTTTATCTTCGCTGTGGTCGGCATGCAGCTATTTGGTAAAAGCTACAAGGAATGTGTCTGTAAAATCTCTGACGACTGCGAGCTCCCCCGCTGGCACATGAATGACTTCTTCCATTCCTTCCTGATTGTGTTCCGAGTACTGTGTGGAGAATGGATCGAGACCATGTGGGACTGTATGGAGGTGGCCGGACAATCTATGTGCCTCTTGGTGTTCATGTTAGTCATGGTGATCGGCAATCTTGTGGTAAGCACAGAACAGCCAATTTATTATTTCAAGAACATTTTGGTTTAAGACAAAGTTAGGTCAGAGTATACACACGGGAGTTAAATTCCTGAATTCTGCATGTTGCGTGGTCATCGGTCCTTGTTCACAATATGAGCTTGGGTCCTTCAACCTACTACTACCTTAATAGAAAACAAATTCCCAAAATCCACATATTTCATCCACTGATGACTGTCATAAATTGTCTTCCTAACTTTGTATGTCCACAATGGTTTTTGTTTTTTTTGCAATTCCCTCTTGTGTTTCATTCATTACTTGTTGTCTGCCCTCTGTCTGTCACCCATTGTTTCTTGCCCCCCTTCTTCTTCACCTCTACCTATATATTTTTGTGTTTGTCAATCATTCCTTATACATTTCACTAAAAGAACATAGACAGGTATTGGGAAGTACATGAATTCCAATTACTTTGCATCTCATTTTTTGAAAAGGAGCACATCCTATTTATTGCCATTGAACGCACATTTATCTTTCCATTGAAGTCAATTGAAGCACCTTACAAACTCGGGTCAACACTCGGCGTATGTTTGGCCTCAAACATTTGGGGGTAAATGTATCAAGATGAGAGTTTTCTGGCGGATTTGAAAAAACAATCAGATTCTAGCTGTCATTTATTTAGTACATTCTACAAAATGACAGTTAGAATCTGATTGGTTGCTGTAGGCAACATCTCCACTTTTCAAACCCACCAGAAAACTCTCAGCTTGATACATTTACCCCTTGATGTGTGTTTACAGTGTGAGCAAACACTAAAATGTGTCCCAAATGGTTGGAAAACAATGGATTCAAAGTTTGATAAGTGTATAGAAATATTGACTAAACATGTTGCAAACACATTATCAGTTCAACATAAACACATGCATTTAAATGTCTTGTTATATGCAATCCTGTGCACTCCGTTGAGACTCATATTGACACCTGTTTGTGCATTCCTTATGTTTTTATGATGATGTCAAGTTTCACAATGTCTTCCACAATAAGGCTGAAAACGGGAGCCTAAAATGTAGTTGTCCATGTATTTATTTAGTTATTTCATTAAGTCTTAGATATTTCTCTGTTCAACGAGCAGTTTACATATGGAACAAAAAATGGCAAGTTTAACCTAAAGCACATAAATTCAGATATTGTATTTTCCTGATTACATTTTAGTATGTTTTATATATTTTATATTATATTTGTACCAAAATGATAATTTTATATCCCCACAATAACACATATACTTACCATAATTGCACTGTAACCACAACTGTGCAATACATGCTTGTATTACCAAAATAAAGGTTCACATAGTCCAGAGATTGAATCATTTTTACAACCTTTGAAAATCTGTATCCGCTTGGAAAGCAAACTAGCAGCTATTTGTAAAGTGGAATTTAGCTGAATTACAAATACCATTTCAGAGCTAGAAGGTTGACTGCCATATGTACTATCAAGGGTTTGGTACAAGCTATCTAAGAATTGTTAACAGCTTCCTTTTCATTCACTGCTCAGGTTCTGAATTTGTTCCTGGCCTTGTTGCTGAGTTCATTTAGTTCCGACAACCTCACAGCGACAGATGATGACAATGAGATGAATAATCTCCAGATTGCTGTGGGAAGGATACAAAGGGGAATAGATTTTTTTAAGAAAACGGTACGAGACGCCTTTGTTAAGAAAAAGAAAGTTCTAGATGAAATCAAGCCACTGGAGGAGCTGCACAACCGGAAAGAAAGTTGCCTTTATAACCATAACGCGGTTGATATAAATAAGGATTTAGATTATCACAAGGGTGGCAATGGGACTACCAGCGGAGTAGGCAGCAGTGTGGAAAAGTACATCATCGATGAGAGTGATTACATGTCGTTTATACATAACCCAAGCCTCACCGTGACTGTCCCCATTGCCGTTGGGGAATCTGATTTTGAAAATCTTAATACAGAAGATTTCACCAGTGAATCAGACCTAGAAGAAAGCAAAGAGGTAAGCCCTCTTAATGAAATATTTAGTGTTTTTGTTATTTTGTTTTAAATTAAATAATATTTTTAATTTTTTGTTTATATTACATAGTCAAATAACAACAGTTTTACAATTTTCTTAAATGAGATCTCAAAGAACTTTGGAATGATTGAAACTGAAAGTGGAGTTGTTGCCTATAGCAACCAATAAGACTGTTGCTAGCATGTTCTAGAATGTACTAGATAAATAACAGCTAGAATCTGATTGGTTGCTATGGGCAAACCTCCACTTTACCTTATTAGTTTTAGTAAATCTATCCCCGAGTATTTTCTTCTAACAATAACGAACATCAAAACATTAGTCATGCATATTTGTCTTTCTATAAATACTATTTTCTCATGGTGACTACTTAAACTTGGTATTAGTTTGAGGAACAGAATGTCTTTCAATTTAATACCTTTTTCTAACTCTCTTGTTGAACACTTGATTTGCTTTTATCTTGATTGAGAAATACTCATTGTTCTGTAAATGTGCTATATTTAAATTTTTTTTTTTTTCCTTCTTTGCAAATTTCACATTAGCATATTTATCGTTAATTCAGTCTCATGCGTTTAGTATATTTTGTGAATTCTTTTAGTATAGAATAACTGTCATATAAGTTTTGTCTAGTTTTAATTGAACTTTTGGTAATATAACATCACCGGGCTAATATAACATTTTTGAAGGTTTTAACCTTTAGGATAATTATAAATTATCTATTCATAAAAAAATGTATCCATTACTTAAACACAGTGTAGGCAGCCAGTATTTATAAGAAACTGAACCAGTATTTATGAGTAAACAGTCTATTAAATTATCAGGAACTAGTGACAAAGTGCATTGATAGGCTACATTTTGTGTAAAAATGGCTGCCTCTATGGCTTGTAGGTGACAGGTACTTAAATACAATACTTTATTTTTCCTTTATTAAATACAGTAGAGTAAATTTCACTTCATTATCTCACCTTTCATTTGGTATGAATAACCAAGTATTGATAGAAGTGTCAGTTTTTGATTAATTGATTCCAAGTAAATTCAACTGATACATATCTTGTGCTATATCATCATCAGGAGCAATTTATATAGCGCCACTAATTCCGCAGCGCTGTACAGAGAACTCACTCACATCAGTGCCTGCCCCATTGGAGCTTACAGTCTAATTTCCCTAACATACACCCACACAGACTGAGAGACTAAGGTCAATTTAATAGCAATAGTGCTAACCACTAAGCCACCGTGCTTCCCACAATATATATATAAATGCTAACATTGGATACAGCAGTATTTTCTGAATTTATCATATTTAGTTTATTGTTTCTGGGACCACCAGGTTGTTTATTACATGTGTGAGTAAATTAATATATGTATAAAATCCAGAAAATAATATTTTGCAATAAGTGAAGTGTATCATTCCTTATAGGGGTTTTCCACTTTTAGACAACTGCCCCTCTTTAGCTAGCATGTGCCCACATAAGTAGGTGCATCTTACTAGAAATCTGTTATCTGTACTGAACCCCTGGCCCGCTGCATCTGATAGTGCCCAGCTAATTAAGCAGTTAGGACAATGTCACGCATTGATAGCACCACCTGACTGAATTATCCCCAGCTATTGCCCAATCAGGTACTGCATTCATTACACACCTTCATACAAGGCATTTTAAATCTTGGACCGTACAAAAGCGGACATGTTTCTTCCATAGTCTGTCATCTATTTTGAAACCGTCTGAGTGCTTACAATGTTCATCTTTGATGGGATCAGTGATCCTTATTTTATGCTCTGTTTACTATATGTCGAATGCAATAAATACAACCAAGCGTTGACTAAGGCAAAAAAACAAAAACAATTGCATCTCATCTCATTTAAAACCAAGACAATGAACACCATTAATTATAATTAAGGCTTATTATAAGTCAGTTTACATTTTTGAATTAAGAGAAATTGATTCATATCATAAATATAAAATTAAATCCATGTTAAACCGCCTATAAAGAAAAGATTCCAACTTGTTGACATAATTATTTATGCATTTATTTGCAATAAAAATGTACCATAGCTTGGGAAAAAGAGAGCAGACCAGCGAGTAGACATATCTTTTGTATAATTAGATGCTGATAACGGTCACCAGCTAGCCGCTTCTGATTGGCTGATTGCGAATTCACCTCCGAAACTGATGGGCGCTTTCTTCATCGATCGTGCATATATTGTAGGATTTTGTGGGTGGATTTAAAACATTTATTTTTCTTTCATTCATACGTGACACATAAATGTGTACGTCGCTAGCAAAACAAATGTTAACAAACTTGTCTTCTGCTTATGACCCGGTTGTGTGTATGCGTATGTCGGTGTAGGTAAGCCTGACATACACCTACCGCATATGCTATAGGTGTAGACCTGGATGCATCTTGCGATCTGTGCAACTGTGGGCGTATTACGCATACGGATGTAAATCTGCTATTTTTACGGACAGATTATTTTGAGAGTAAATTACACCCAACATGCATCCTACTGAGCTACAGGACCATAGTGTCTAATATTGAAACACCTTTAATTCTAAATAATTAACTTTTAGACAAAGCAGTGTTGTGTTCACATATTAAGCACATGACACATAAACAAAGTTTAATGAAAATAATTATTATTTATATTTTTCTGAATTGTCTTTACTTAAAAATAAAAAAAACAATTTATTTGCTATTTTGTAAGCTTAATGTGTATTTAATAAATTAAATTAATCTTCATATTTTTAATGAATAAAACAATGTAGACAAAGTTATTACAATATCATATATCACTAGAAGAGATTATAAAACCTATTCTCACCAAGCCATATATTGAGGATTCCTTTAATCATGCACCAAATTATTTTTCTAATTGAAGTAGAGAGTTAATATCCCTTACCGAACATAGGAAGATCCTCAGACAACTTGAACTGTTTTTAGTAAATGATCGGAGTGTTCAGAAAACTATCAGGCCTTGCATTTTGAGTTAATAAGCAAGCTTTTATGACATTTAATTAGTAGTTTGGATATATTATTGAGATTATGTGGTCAATATTTGATAGATTAGAAATAGGACTGCAAGAGAACGCATCTGATAACCGTTATTTTTGCATTATAACTGTTGGGTACTTTTAGAATCGGCATTGCTAGCCGATCATGAAGATAGCAGTCACACAACTTCTTGTGAATCCAGATCCATCACAACAGCAACTTTACATGTTTTATGACAACTAGGGGTATTGTTACTTTTATCTTTTTTTGTTGTTTGCATTTTTTGTTCACTTCTCACAGGAGTAAAATCAAGCAGAAGCTACCGACAATGCAACTCTGGTGCTTTTAAACAAGGCAGAGCAACGTGTCACCACGTTTACTAAGGTTAAATGAAATAATACCTGATTACAACTAATTTTGATTGGCTTGCATGCAACTCAGCTGTGTCCCTTGCCTGTCCATTACAATCCAATACAAAAACATGCACAGCTATTAGGCTTAGGCTGAGTCATGTGACTCACTTCACAGCATGGTCTGGCGAGACTGGCCGATTAAGGTGTACTAAGAGTCTAACTTTATTATTATTATTATTATTATTATTATTATTGTTATTTTATTTCCTTCTTAGCATTTAATGCATGATCTAAATCAATACTGCTTATAAAATCACAAGTATAACGTAAGAAAGGAGCATGCACCATTGTGAATGTTAAAAGTATATATTCTAAAATATTGCAGTATGTATGTTTATTCTTAAGGCAAAATGATAATGTCTCAGTTTATGGAATACTGTTGCAATTTGCGGAAAAGTTGACAACTTGTCATTATGATTTAATGAGGATATATTCCTTATTATTAACAAAATGGAACATTTCTAACTTTTTGTGCCAAATTAAAATGTTGTCATTGTTGGATGATGTTACAATGGATTCCGAGGTAATTGAAGTTCAATGATTTATATCTAGCAGGAAAAACTCTTCAAGAGCCCCCATCATCTAGACACAGGGGCTTGTATTTGCAATCCATCAATTTACTTGAAAGTAATGACAACACTGAGACATGGGGCACAAAGTGCCTTATGCCTCAGAAATGTCACTAGTCCCCAGTGAATTGATGAATTGCATCCTCATGACAATTCCCCCCTTCATTGTCTTTCTTAAGATACTGGGTCCCCCAGACATTGTACATTGTGCAGGGACACGAACGTGATTGCCACAACCCTGATGTTACCTAGCAGGTAATAAGTTTTCAACCAAAAGGGGGCACTATAGCAAGAGCCTGAAATAGTGTCAGAAATGACATTATATGAGGATCCCTGTATTTTATATACAATATGCCTTTGTTATGATGTCAGAGATCCTGTATATATCACAGTTGAACTAGTGTGAGAAGTCAGACTCGAATGAACATTCTACTCTGATCATTTTAAGTATCACAATGGGTTCCTGCTACACTAGGAAGATGAACCAGGCGGAACATTTCCAGTGGCTAATCCAAACACCGTAATATGAAAGCAAGTTATTAGCCAATAGAAACAAATGTTAGAGAGTGGAAATGTATAACTATGTTTATCTTTAACTAGCTTGATTGAAATGTACATCACAATATTTTTCGACTAGAAAATAATTATTTTCTATTAATTAGTTGTATTATTTTTAAAGTATATCACTTTAAACCTATGAGATGTAACCATTAAAAATTATACAGTATGCGTAATGTACATAATAAAAATAATTATATCTAAAAAAGGAAATATAATTAAGAAATGACAGTAAATACTTTTGTGATGTACATTTAGCAGTGTTTCTGGAATACACCATGGCTACTTTGTAACTTTTCTCTCAAGTAGACATTCATTTTTACTTGAATAAACACCTCTAATTAAACTAATTGGCACTCATGTTACTTTTTATCGGCTCTTGATCTAGGATATCCTCTACCTTCACAAGCATGGTAAAAGCTGCTAAACAAATGGCTTGGTTGTCTTAGGGGTTAATTAAATTATCTATTCCCTAATTATGCATAATTAAACAAAGAAGTGTCTGTGTTATTATACTACACTATGGTATTGCAGTATTCCAGTGTTGTAATTACTTGCGCCATTCTGTCTTCCTTTTACTTGTTTTAGGATACAGTGAAGCAAAAATGATCTTGTATTTTTATTTATTTATTTTTTATTATTTAAATTCTTTATTAACCTTTTTTGCTTTGGCTACAGCATCCTGGCAGAGTTTGTTATTTCATGGAAATGATGGAAGCATTATCGTTACTGTTTGTCAAAAAGCTGCATAAAGTTTTTAGATACAAAATTTTACCTTTTAACTCTCATAAACCTCTCTCAAAGCACAAAATGCCTGGTGAGGTTTTTTCCTGTGGATCTTATAGAAAAACAAAAAAATAAGTAAATATACAGCTGTTTTTTGGAAGAAAAGCTAGAAAAGTATATGATTTACATTATAATCATCATCATTTATTTATATAGCGCCAACATATTCCATAGCACTTTACAATTAGGGACAAACATAGTAAACTAATAAACAAACTGGATAAAACAGACAAAGAGGTGAGAAGGCCCTGCTCGCAAGCTTACAATCTATGGGACAATGGCAGTTTGACACATGAGGTTAAGTCTACATTTTGCATTTTGGCCCAGCCAGACTGCAAAGGTAAAAGTGACTCATAAGCTAAATGATCCTGTCACACAACAATGTAGGTCAGGGGGTAGTTGTCTTGTGTGAAATTGTGTAACGGGTGGTAATAGGGTAATGTAGTGAGGTTAAGAGGGTTGTTAAGGAATATTATAAGCTTGTCTAAAGAGGTGGGTTTTCAGAGAACGCTTGAAAGTTTGTAGACCAGAGGAGAGTCTTATTGTGCGAGGGATATATATAGGGAGTTCATATAATCAATATGAACTCTAACAATGCAATCATACGGTCTGTAAAGTGTTTAGGAATATGCACAATCTGAAGCTAAACTCTTAATTTTTAAATCTATAACCTGTTATGCTTACAACTAACATAACAATACACTCGTTCCTTTTATTTCCTCATACCAGCCTCTGTCTCACCTTCTCTTTCTGTTGTGTACTATAATCCTTTGTCACATCAATGTTACTATTATTCAAATTAAAAACTTTTCCACCTGTGGAACAAATCCTCAATCGGGATGCATGCAGATTACTCAAAATCTGGACTGTCCCGCATAAATTAGGACTGTTGAGAGGTATGCTTTTGTAAAGTGGAAATGGCTGTGCGTACACACCCCCAAAACTCCACCTGTGTATGTAATTTCAAAAGTCTTGCTCTGTAATTTGCTATCTTAGTTTTGCCCTCCTCCGCAGGAAACACCATCACTCTGCAAACTCTTTCTATTGGCCAGTGCAAACTGCCTCTGCAGCACAAACTCTGCCACCTTTGTCTGTAATACCACCTTCATACTGCCGCCCCGGCAATATCCCGGGTTTTTGAAGCCGGGTTTTTGCAGGGGCTCGGAGTGTCCCAGCTCAGAAACACCATTCATACTGCACCTCGGACTCTCTCTCTCTCTCTCTCCTCCCCCCCCCCTCCTCCTATGCAACTATGCAAAAACCCGGGTTGCACCATTCATAGTGCAGGCGACCCGGGAATTACCCCTCGATAAATCCCGGGTTGAAGACCCGGGTTTTTAGACCCGGGATTTTTCACTTGTACCATTCATACTGCACCAAGACCCGGGTCGTTTGAGCTCGCCCCGGGAAAAACCCGGGATTTTGGTGCAGTATGAATGGGGTAAAAAATTATAAGTTTTGGTGGAGATTTCTTGCATTGCCTGCGCTGTACCTTAACAATCTTGTACTTTCCTAAATTACCTCCACAGTCTGGGTTATTTACTAACAGTCTTCAAGCTACAAATGTGAAGTAACCAAAACAAACAATCAGCACTTGCACTTGTAAGTTAGACAATAAAAGCAAGTGTCTAATTAGTTTCTATGGTTTAGAGCAAATGTTGCACCTAAGTGCTATCACTATTATCATTATTATAGATGACAAAAAAACTCCTAAGCGCACACCTATTTATATCGAAAACCAAATTAGAAAGCTGTTTCAATTGCCATGTGGAATTCCAAAATCTATATTTATTTAACATACACAAATATTTAAAACTTTTAAAAACAGTTCAAATTTCTAAAAACAACATTATAATAATAAACGTAAAAATGCATAAATATTAAGACCAAGGCTTTTTTTTATAAGTGTAATGGACCAGATGTAATTGTATTAAAAGAATGGCATCTGTGCAATCCCCCAAAGTTCAGCCATTGTGCTGTAATGAGTTTTATATGGAGGGTAAGATTTCATAAAACACAGACAGCAACAATACATAACACAATGCATAGTACATTATTAAACTAAACACAATTATACAAAGACCAGACATCTACTAATTAACAGACTACACTCACAGATAACTAGGTAATGCAGATCAAGTTATTCGCAGGACAGTGAGTGATGTCCAGCAAGATGTAGGCCTGAGCTCAAGAAACAGGGCCAGGGAGCAGGCCTAAAATATATAGCATGATGAGATAGTAGAAGTAGAACACGAGGAAAAAGGGCCCTGCTCCTGAGAGCTTACATCATAAATGGAAGGGAAAGACACAAATAGGGTGGCACCGAGTAAGGGAGAGGAGGTGATAGCCAAGACAAAGGAGTAAGGCTTGAAAAAACAAATTAGTTTTGAACTTGGAGAATAGAGGGTACACTGATAGGGCATGGAAGATCGTTCCATAGGTGAGTAGCAGCCAGGGCGAAGTCCTGGAGGAGGAAGAGGTAATCCGTATGCTATTGAGGTGGAGACGGGAAGGATTGTGGATAAAGATGAGGTTGGAGATATAAGAGGGGGGGATTGGCTGGGGGCTTTGTAGTTGAGGGTGTGAAGTTTAAATGTATTTCTGTAGGCCGCAGGGAGCCAGTGTAGCAACTGGTAAAAGGGGACTGCAAAAATAGAGCGGCGTGAGAGAAATATAAGGCAGACAGCGGCAATCTTAATAAATGAGACCAAATGAAAGCAAATGTCTGATCGGCTTCTGAGGGGTGCTGCATATTTGCGCTTTTGTATTTTCTTACTAAATTTCTCCTTTATTGTGTCTTAAAGCTCTTGATTGATTTATGACTTTCTCCTTGTGATTAATGACTATCAGCGGATAACAGCTGTCAGATGATTACAGCTATGCCACTTATTGCATTGCTCATTTTGGCTGTATAAATTCCAAACATACATATGCTTCCATCATTCCCTATGTACATTTGCAACCTAGCAGTGCTGCCATAGATGATGTTATATAATGACATTAAACCTGGTCAGAGAATGCGGACTGTGTATGCTACCAGATAAACTACTGTACTATGGAACGGTATTCATACTTGTTTGGCTTAACCAACCCCACCGGCAAATTGACGATGAAAAAAGATTTACATGATGTTTCTTGAACCTGAAGTGCACAAAGTGCATTTAAATGTGCCTCAAATTCCAAACTGCCCTTGCAGTTGCATCAATAAGTATGAATATCAAGATGACAAGTAGTTTGAAAATGCACAGTGGACATGGGTGCATTGACAAAGATGGATGCAATTGCTTGAACGACTAGTGTTATGTGTTTCTTTTATGGATACTAATGATTGAAATCTGTTAACTTTTTTTTCCCCCCAAATACGTTTAATGTACAATATAGTAACATGGATTTTAGTAGCTAATACTGTAAGGATAAAAATCATTGTTTATATTGCTTTGGTTGAAACATATTAAATTCAAATGTTCTGTAATTTTGTTTATTATACAAGTACCACTTATAAACAAAACATTGCAAAGCTATTAGTTGTAATATACAATAAATATAACCAAAGTATAACCAAAACAACGCATAACCAATAAGTATAACCAATACAAAGTATAAAGAGTAAGTATAAGCAAAATACCAATAAGTTTAACTTATACAAAGTATAATCGAGCAATGAATTTTGTGCTCTTGCACAGTTTAATTATATATTGTTTAATATATGATTCACACATACATGATGATAAAACTATAGTAAGGATATATAAATTAAGCAGCATTCTGTTTTACTGCAAAGAGCAACAAGTTAATTTTTATTTTTGTGGGATGGATTTGTTTGCAGAAACTAAACTTAACCAGTTCATCCGAAGGGAGCACAGTGGATATCCGGCCCCCTGGGGCAGTCGTGGAAGGAGAAGGAGAGCTGCTAGAGTTGGAACCAGAGGAGGCTCTTGAGCCAGATGCCTGTTTCACAGAAGGTGAGTGGGAGAACATTGCTCATTAAAGGCTCTGTATATGGCTTTTTGTTTGGCAGTTGGCCTGCACAGCAAGATTATGTAATGAGACAAAGAAAGTCCCCTGGTAAATCATAAAAGCAGACGTTGTGTGAAATAAAAATGTTTATTGGCTTCCAGAATTACAGGAAAGGACCTCTGATTTTTCTTCTCTATAGCTGCTCAGGATGATAATAAGGGGTAGATTTACTAAAACTTCTAAAAAGAAAAAGTGGAGGTGTTGCCTAAAGCAACTGATCAGATTCTAGCTATCATTTGCTAGACAAGTGATAGCTAGAATGTGGTTGCTATGGGCAACACCACTTTTCCTTTTTAGGTGTTTCAGTAAATCTAACCCTAAGGGCTAGATTTACTAAACTGCGGGTTTGAAAAAGTGGGGATGTTGCCTATAGCAACCAATCAGATTCTAGCTGTCATTTTGTAGAAGGTACTAAATAAATGAAAGCTAGAATCTGATTGGTTGCTATAGGCAACATCCCCACTTTTTCAAACCCGCAGCTTAGTAAATCTAGCCCTAAGTCTGAGAAGATGATGTTGGGACAATACCTTAGTTTTAGTGTTCCGAATCTCTTAGCTAATGTTTCCTCTAAACTGATAACTCTAGAAATTAAAAAGTTATTAAAGCTATTGTAGGCTTGCATTAAGAATCTGCTGGTCAGTGTAACTATACACAATGGATGTTTCCTAACAATTTTGTGTTTTAACATCATTTGCTAATCACTCAGCTGAGATCAGCTTTGAGTAACAGATGGCCCAAAGCTTCACCTGCGGCCCCCCCAGCTGGCTGCTTCTGATCTTATCAGACCAGGGCAGCCCACTTCTACATCACATGATCTCCTTATATAGGGAGGTCACGCTATATACACAGAATAGAAGAGAATGCACTGTGCTCTCCTTCCATTCTCTGTGCGGCACATGCGTTCCTCCTCCTCTTTTACGTTGCCCCTCTCTAGATGGAACAGCGATCTCTGCATATCTAGTTCATCTGTGAACACGACTACATCTTTCACATGAGTCTAAGGAAGTATAGGCCTAGCTCAGCACTGTTGGAATTAAATAATGAGTGGTGGCCTATGTGTGTGGTGGGGGGGGGGCAACAAGCCTTATATTACATGTCACAGAAGGGGACTGAGCAGTGGATTCAGTGTTGTGCAGGATTTTAGTTTAACGAAACCATGGGACCCTATTTATGACTTGTCTGCCTTAAGCATGCTTTCAGATCCTGTTCAAAGTATATTAATATAAACACCTCACAAGTATCCCAATGTCTAAGCTATCCACACACTTCTCCGGGCCTGATTCATTAAGGATCTTAAATTAAGAATTTTGTTATTTAAATCTCCTGGACAAAACCATGTTACAATGCAAGGGGTGCAAATTAGTTTTCTGTTTTGAACATAAGTTAAATACTGACCGTTTTTTCATGTAGCACACAAATATCAACTTTAAATTTCAGTTTACAAATAAGCTATCAAGTATTTGTGTGCTACATGAAAAAACAGTCAGTATTTAACTTGTGTGCAAAACAGAAAACTAATTTGCACCCCTTGCATTGTAACATGGTTTTGTCCAGGAGACTTAAATAAGAAACTTCTTAATTTAAGATCCTTAATGAATCAGGCCCCTCATGTATGTTAAAAATCCAGGCTAAATCCCTTTGCTAAAACAGTAAAGAATAAAAGAAATTTAGAAATGCTGAACTTAATGGCAAAAAAGATCGTCGTAGTCGTCCCACCTTCCCGTCTCAGTGCTTTATTTGTTCATTATGTTTTTCAGCAAGTGGGGGGGAGGAATATTTAGTTATAGGTCTCCACAATAACCTTATGTTTGCCCCCTTTCTTTATTATTATTATTTATAATAATAATAATATTAATATTAATATTATTATTTACATGAGTCCCCCCGCACCTCTGCTGAAAATCTATTACATATGTCTACCACCCTTTCTGTATAAGTAGTATTTCTTTAAGTTACTTTTTAAACTAGTTACGTGTTCTTTTACTAAAGAATATTGAAATAACATCTCCATGCTACATATATTTAGAACATAATGGAAAATTAAAACTGGTGGTTTTAGGCACAAAGGACAAGAATAAGACACATAAATATTTTTTTTCCCAGTAAAATGCTAAATGTTTACTTTTATTTACCATAATCATATATTCCAGGCTGTGTAAAGAGATTTCCAATTTGCTACGTGAACATTGAAGAAGAAAATGGCAAAACATGGTGGACATTTAGGAAAACCTGTTATACAATTGTAGAACACAACTGGTTCGAAACCTTTATTATCTTCATGATTCTCCTTAGCAGCGGAGCTCTGGTAAGTCAACATATAAATTGTAGGTACAAACTAAAAATGGATATATTTTACAATGCTTTTTAATTACCAACAAAAATTCAACAAAAAGCAAATTCATGCACACATTTGGGGGTAAATGTATCAAGCTGAGAGTTTTCCGGCAGGTTTGAAAAACCAATCAGATTCTAGCTATCATTTATTTAGTACATTCTACAAAATGACAGCTACAATCTGATTGGTTGCTATAGGCAACATCTCCACTTTTCAAACCTGCCGGAAAACTCTCAGCTTGATACATTTACCCTTTGGAGTTTTTGCAAGATTTGGAACAACCAATCTAAAACTTTCACTTTATAGAACACAGATTTAAAATTGAACAGAACATTGAAGATACAATTGTCTTATTTAGGGCCATTTTGTTTCATTTTAATATGTCAATTAAATTATTTGGTTTTGTATTTGCCAGAATATTTTGTAAAATATATTCAGAATTTGGTTAAATCCTACCATATAGATTTGGCACATGCCTGGTTAAACCAAATTGAGTTTCTCTTCAATCATAATTACTTGCCCACTACAGGCTTTTGAGGATATCTACATTGAGCAACGGAAAACAATTAAAACCATGCTGGAATATGCCGATAAGGTCTTCACATACATCTTTATTTTGGAAATGCTTCTGAAATGGGTGGCGTACGGATTTGTAAAATACTTTACCAATGCCTGGTGCTGGCTGGACTTCCTTATTGTTGATGTAGGTATTTTAGACTATTTTTATATATCGTACTAGTATAGCCATGCTGGTTAATCAGTAATATATGTTATGTAAAATAAAGCACATAAGTTAGCTGTAAGGGGCCTGATTCATTAGTGATCTTATCTTGTGCAAAAGTTAAGATGCTTATTTTTAAAAAGAAACGGGGAGATAAGAGTGAAGTTAACTTTCATCTTAACTTAAGAAATTCTTCACTTACGTAGTGGATTTTGCTTCTTATCTCCCTTTCCTGAGCATGCACAGAGTGGATTTGCTTAAGATAAGCAAAAAATGGCAGATAAGATCACTAATGAATGAGGCCCAAGATGTGGAACTAAGATTAGATTGACAAACAGGGAGCATGTTACTTTTTGCTAATATTTTACAGTAGTAGTATACCAGTCTTGGCTATACAATCGTCTGTATTTTGTTTTCTGAATATACAGGGCTCATTTACATGGGCAACTTTGTTGCAAATAGTCTGTAATATTTACTGTACACTGTTTGGTCAATATTGAAACTATTTTGGTGCAAATTTATTAAGCATATATGAAAAGGGGCTTTGTTTTATTTGGAAACTTAATGTGAACAAAAATGGATATGCCAATTTACTAAAAAGTAAATTCAAGGACACTACTCAAAATAAAAGTGTTAATTGTAAAGGCTACAGGAACCCATAAAATTTTGAGACAATATGCATTATTTTTTTACCTTTTTTTAATGTTTTATTTTCTGGGTGGGTGGCCAATAGGAATGAAATAATTTACACTTGTCACATTGTTATTGGGGCTTGAACTTAGTGCGGCTATCTTAATGTGCATTTGCTGGTTAGTTCACATGAACAAAAGTTGTTCTTTAGTCTACTTGGCTAATTCTTCAAAAATATAGCACATTTCCCTATCTTATCTGTATTTGTTAAGATTTCCTGCACTGATATAGTAAACTAATTCAACAGAATTGTCCATGAATAGATCTATAGTGAAGTAAATGCATGTATTTTTCAAAGTAAGGTTCAAAATTTCAAATGTGATGAATATTACGTTTTGTTACTGTTATAAACTAAAACTGTCATGACTTGGGAAGCTAACCATAGTTCCATTTAACTATAGTTCAAAGGCCTACCTTTTGCAGTTTCTCTGTCTCCATCAACTGATCATAGTAAGAATGTGTTCTAGATCCTGTTTTACTGTTTAAAGTGAATCCTTGACATTCTATACACACTGCTGATCTAGGGTTTAAGTAGATTAAAGCAATATTCACAAGACTGCATCACAAAGTACTTAGTGCTATCATGAATATTATTTCATCACACAAAATAGCTGGTTGTACAGTGTTACTTACACAGCCCTAACTTAAATGAGGTCAACACAAAGGTGTCCCACTAAGGAATATTTTGCCTAATTTTGCAAACACTGATTGGATAGCGCATCACGGGAAAGGTAGACTGTTGACACTTTGGGCTACATTTACTAAGCTGCGGGTTTGAAAAAGTGGGGATGTTGCCTATGGCAACCAATCCGATTCTGGCTGTCATTTTGTAGAAGGTACTAAATAAATGAAAGCTAGAATCTGATTGGTTGCTGTAGGCAACATCCCCACTTTTTCAAACCCGCAGCTTAGTAAATCTAGCCCTTTGTCCAGACCAGAATTGTCCTCTGAAGTGTTATTGTTCAAAAATGCCTTGTAATAGGATATTTAAATAATTTAATGAATTACCGTAGAGCTATGTGATTCCATTTTAACCTCATTTTCTCTTATTCCTTGCAAATACTTTCTCTAATGACACACATCAATTTTCCAACAGGAAGCTGATGACTCTGGATCAATAATGACTGTTCAAATACAATTGTGATTATCTTTTCCCTCTTGTTACATTTATTAGATAATCGTTTTATATGCAATGGTGCGGTTATAGATATTAGATACTTCTACCCACATTTTTATTTTCACTCTCCACATTTATAGATGGTTTTGCACCTTCAAATTTATTATTTTGCACTATAGCTCCACCATAAAATGTGTCAGTAGAAAAGTCTACTTATATTTGATTTTAGTACTTTTGATAACAATTTCTAGAAAGGGTAGTTACGTAATATTAAGGGCTCAAATCTGTGCATGTGCCAATGGTTAAAGAAGGACAGGGAAACCACAATTATACTGAAGGAAATAGGGCAGTCATAGAGATCATTGATCTCTGTGGCAGTCTCTCATCCTCATTCACAGTTGATTGTGTGTCAATACTGAATGCAGCCAGCATGAGTTTATGCTAAAACCCACAAGCTGCATCCTCAGGCTACTGGGTTTCAACACACAAACATGTTAAAAGGAGAAACGCTTGTCACAAGAACCAATAATCTTGACCAGTTAATGACACAGATTTTGCTTAGAACACCTGTCATGAATCAGTATAGCATTATCGCCACCTTCCCCACAAATAGCAGAATGTTGGGGGTCCAGTGGGTAAGACCCCAGAGTCATTTATGAGATACGTGTATTGGTCATCTGCTAAAACATGCTCCTAAATTGAAATTGAGCACTTTGGGCCCGAGTCTTTAAGGAGAGCAAAGCATAAAGAAGGAGTAACTTTACACCTGGACAAAACCATGGTGCATTGGAGGGGAGGTAAATTTAAAATATGGGGTTAGATTTATAGCATGTCCTCGATCAACTTTAAATTTCAGTGTAAAAATAAAGCTATCAAGTATTCGTGTGCTAGATGAAAAAACAGTCAGTATTTAACTTGTGTGCAAAATAATAAACTAATTTGCACCCCTTGCATTGTAACATGGTTTGTCCCGGAGAAGATTTACTCTTTTTTTTTTTTTGTCTTACTTTCCTTAATGACTCAGACCCTGTTTGTTCATATTTCATCATTTATACACTATTTCCAGTTAGAAAGTTAGTCTGGACTGCTGCTTTACACCTAGTCCACAACATTCCCACTGCTATTAGGGCATCTACACACACACACACATGAAGTAGATAAATACAGAACTATCCTGTAATACAATAAACGTCAAACAATACAACACTTTTTCCTCTGCACAGTTTAAAATATTAGGGTTCCTGTAATTACTTACACATTTAACAAGACCGCATCTAGGAGTGCTGAATAGACCCTATATCTTAACTTCAAAGTTCATGAGAATGGACGGTTACCTAGGTGTTAAGGAGTGGAGGTAATCTCTTAAGTAGTGAGGGTTCCTTACACCACTGCAGTTCTGCTAGTTCAGTTACTGGTTAAATGTATTTCTTATTTAACATATTGTGTACCATTCTTTTACTTGCACTTGAAATTGTAAAGAGCAGAATTTAGCTGTTTAATTCAATAGTTAAAACTGTGTTTCCATTAAAACGTTTATGTGTTTAATCATATATAGTTACATAGAGTCTCCTTTTGAGTAGAATGAAAGGCCCATTTTTAGACATAAAAATACCAATTTTTTTTAGACTGCACATGCTCACAAACAATCCCTACATATTCTTACGTCTATATTACATGTGCAGATCCCTCAGTTGTGCCTCTACATCGCATGTGCGTTTTAATGTAGACCAAGTACAGTAGAGTCGTACTTACATACTCACGCTCTACTTATAGATATAGACAGCCCTGGATGAATTGGTCCCACAAAAAAATTAGGGGGCCCCCACTAAAAAAACAAAGCCCGTTTCCCAAAGCCTGTGCCCAATAAGTGTAGGGGTAACACATTGTTAAATGTTAGATATTAGCATTTTTTGCTGGAGCATAGAACTGTAAATGCCCATGGCTGTCAGAGCATGCTGTCACTAGTAGAACTACAAGCACCAGCATGCCCGCAGGAACTTGTAGATAAAATTTAAAAAATAAACTGTGATATTAAAACACTGACACGTTAAAAAAATATTTTATTACAAGAAAATACTTCCACCACCCACCCTATTTACTAATTTATTTCTCACCTAAATTCAGGAAGGGGTCCCTTTCTTTCTTCCCACTTGTTATGCTTTTGGAAAATAAATACCCTATAAATAAATACCCTATAGAAGATTTGAGGAGTCCCCACGTGAATGACAGGTCGGGCTACTAATCAATACAGGGCAGCTACACTCTGATTGGTGAGGGTGTGGGAGAGCCACTCTGTATTAGCTAGTAGTGATTAAACCCCCATGGGGGGAATAACCTCAAACTATAGTATAAGTCATTGATACAATGTAAATCATTGCAAATATATATTACTATTAATATCCAGTATTTATAATGTGATAATATTTTACCGAGTGATATATAGTTACCAAAAAATTCATATACATTATAGTGCATAAATGAGAGTTTACAGTCTAACGAGAGAAAGGAATAAGAGTTCTGTATGAGCAGCAAGCAGTCTGATTGAATTTTTGTTGGATGAAAAAAAGGGTTAGTTACATTAAGGAGAGGAAACTAAGATGCATTAGCGCAAGCATCTCTGAAAGATAAGTTTTCAGTGACTGCTGAAAGGTTGACATAGTGGATTAGAGTCTAAGGGGTAAATGTAAGCTGCATTTTTATACACTGTGATCATATCCCCCTTTAATCTTCTCTAGTGTAAATAAATGTAACTTAGACAGGCTTTGCTAATAAGTGAGATCCTCCATATTCCTTATTAATTTAGTTCCCCTTCTCTGCACCCTCTACAGTTTCAGGAAATCCTTTTTGTGAAAAAAGTGCCAAAAATTGAAGTGCATTTTCAAAGTGAGGCCTTATCAGTGCCCTATAAAGGGACAACATTATACTTTTCTCCCTTGAGTCTATACCCTTTTTAACACATAATATCCTGGTGGTTCTGGGTGGAACAAATGGGCATTGTATGGTATTGTTAAATCTGTGATCTACAATTATACCTAGATCCCTGTCCATCATAGGTACACCCAATAGTGTGCCACCCAAGGTGTACATTTTATCCACATTGAACTTCATCTGCTATATTGCTGCTCAATTTCCCAAGGTTCCTATGTAAAGTTAAGCTATTTTGTATGGACTCTATTATACTACAGAATATTGCATTATCTGCAAACACAGAGAAAGTTCTATTAATTCCAACTTCTATATAAACAAATTATATAACATTGACACCATGTTAGACTCCGGGGGGACCAACCTATAACTTTATTCCAGTTACAGTATGAAACATTCACTACTCTCTGGACACAATCTTTTAGAAAGTTTTCTGTCTAGTTAAACATCCTCCATTCTTAATACACCTTTGAGGCACAGTCTCAAAATGCTTCGTAAAATGCAAGTAGATTTGTTTGGCACGATCCTTCCTTCATAAGTCCATGGAGACTGTTGCTGACGATTTATTTTGTTGTTTTGAATGTGGTACTTAGAACTTCTCAAATATCTTTCCGATAGATGCTAAACTTACTGGTCTTTAGTTACCGGGCGGAGACCTCAATTCCTTTATGAATATAGATACCACTTTAGTTTTTTTATCAGTCCATTTGTATTGTATCAGTTTGTAGATTGTCTTTAAAAAAATATAAATAATAGTTTGACAATAACCAAGCTAAATTGAGTGATGAATAATGCATGATTAATCTTTTTTGACCAAGACATCTGTCAGCTGCAATGGTACATTTGGCATGGTCTCATCGGCAGTATACAATGCCAGCTTGATCCTTTATATAAAGAGAGGTTAAAAATTATGTAATAACTTTTTGCTTTCCATTGTCACATGAGCAAATTGCCATTTTCAGCTTTTTAGAGGACCAACATGTCCTTGTCTACTATTGATACTCTTAAATAATTTTTGAAATTGGTCTTTCTCTTTCTAGCTACGTGTATTTTCTTGTATTGGCGAACCTGCTTGCCATTTTGCAACTCTTACGTTATCTCACAAATTAAGGGCTAGATTTACTAAGCTGTGGGTTTGGAAAAAGTGGGGATGTTGCCTATAGCAACCAATCAGATTCTAGCTTTCATTTATTCAGTACATTCTACAAAATGACAGCTAGAATCTGATGGGTTGCTATAGGCAACATCCTGAGCTTTTTTATACCTTTGATGTAAGCCACCTTGGTTTGTATTTTATTCTTTTGTACAAAGATAAATTACTATTTTAAATACTTTAAATCATTCCATTAACGTCCTGTGTCATTTAAGATAACTCTGTCTCGGTCTGTAAGTTGTATTGATGATATCTCAGTGGGGGAATTAGTTTTATGAAAGTTAAGTATTTTTGTCAATCAACATGCACTTCTTTCTTATAGATTTAATATAAGAAGACTATACCATGATCCAATATCCCAGGTTCTCCTTAATTTTAACATAAGTAATAATCTCTGAATCTGTATTTATACGATTATAACAGAGCACCTTTTCTCGTTGGGGATTCTACTCACTGCCCCCTGAAATTTTCCTGCACTAATTCTAAAACAGTTCTTCCCTTTGAGTTGCTAGAAGCACCATTACACTAAAAAAAATTAGGTTAATTACATACCCTACAATTGCAACATCGCCCAGTTGTGCAGCCAAGTCTCATCATCATAATTTATACACAGGGGGCTTATAACAGCTCCACCCATAATGCCTACAGCACCCTCAAAGGTTCTATCAGAATCATTGTTTTTACCAATATTCTCTTGTAGTATAGACTAGAGTCATCTTTTATATTCCCTCTGTCCTTCCTAAAGAGAGTATAACCATTAATATTAACAGCACAGTCATGTGAATAGTTCAAACAAGGTTCAGTCTACAGCTCAAGCTCTATAAATTTGTTAGTCAAACTTCTAGCATTTGAGAAGCTGCACTCCAGCTCTTAGTCTGTTTGTTTACGTTTTTGTTTTCTTTCTGTATTTTGTATTAAAGTCACTGTTTTCAGTATTTAACTGAAATTAAATTCCCTGTTGTCCACCATAGTCTTCTCCTTACACCACACTGCTAACCTTTATTCCCTCTCTGACCAACTATCTTCTAACTTACCCTTCACATCTTGTTTAGGAATTCCTAATTCCGAAATATCTCTCCTTTCAAATTAGGGCAGGCCCCCAATTTCCACAAACTACACCTTTTTCCTGGGGAGGGGGGGCTTATTGATGCCAAAACTTCCCATAAAGATCAGAACAGGTGGCAGGTATGGGACATGTGTCATGGACAATTTATCCAAAAGACCTGTGCAGGTTTGTTCCATGTTATGAATTTCAGAGTTTTCACTACAGATTACTACTCTAAAGTCTCCTGAGTCTTCTTAGAGATTCCTTTGATGTTGGTTTTCTTCTCATGTAGGATTTTAAATCGCCAAATCTTCTTATTGAAAGCAACAGCAGTTAAGAGGCAATTAATATGTAATAGCTATTTTCAGGAAGTGGTAGAATTATTTATCAGGTACAGTGCAAGGTGAGTATTTTATATTCTTAGCGTTGGATGACATAAGTATCTCATCTGTAATTGTAATATTGAACAAATATAGTCTTCTCTTGCTACTTTTTGAGGTGTATATATATAACTTTTCAAATATAATGGTGTATTTACAGCTATGATCTGTACAAATGATCTTTATTAAGACACAGTGGTCGAAGTGGGCTGGTATACAGTGGTAGGCCATACTGACACTTCTCCTACTGCTTTAATTGTAAAACTATCACATTCCATTCACTTACATTTTTCATTCTGACAATAGCTATGTTTAAGAAAGGGTTATACAAATTGTTAGCGGAGAAGTGTATCCAGGGATACGACCGTTAATTAAAATGAAGGATAGTACTGGATATAGAGTAAACATAGGGCTGCAATATTGGGTCTGGGGGGATTTTCACAATTGAAACAGATTGGCGGTTGCTTACTCTGGGTCAATTTCAAATTTCAAATATAAGTACAGGATCGCAGGAGATCCAAAATAGGTTGAACTTCATGGACTGGTGTCTTTTTTCAACCTCATGTTACTTCTAAATTTCAACTTTGATCACTGAAAACATATGTGGAACTATGCAGTGAGCAGTGTCTCCCTTAATAAATATATCACTTATCTGTAAGAATAGAGTGTTAGTTTCCTGTAAAAGAAATGAAATGTCAACTTAGAGTTTAGTTGATATGTAGTCACTATTGAAATCATTTACGAAGTACCCGATGCGCACAGCAAAATACTTTAGATTTCCGTCGCTGCGTCTAGGTGGTCTACAAGGTGCACACCTTTTCCCTGCTCTCAGGAGATGTCTTCACAAACTAGAAGTGCAGAGAAATCAAAGTACTAATCTAGCACCATCCTTTTCATTTAATAATATTGTTTAGTTTTTCTCCTAAAATACTGCTAGGTTTAGTCTAATTAAATTAAGTATGAGAGTGAGTGTACATTAATCACATTGCGTGGATTGCACCTAGAAATGCGCTTCTCCATCGAGTTTTGCAGCTGCCAAATGCATCAGTTCCGTTACAGCATAGGATAAGACTCAAAGATTTCTGAGCTGGTGCAAAATTCAAGCTCTTTTCTAGAGTGAAATTGCCCTTGTGCACCTTTGCACAGCAAGTAACTCCTCTACAAATGTGTCCTCACCACCCCTCCATCTCATTTCAATATTCTCGCTCAGCAAAACTAAATCTTATTTTCTGTACCAGTCCACAAAACCAAATGCACAGCGGACATCTAGGCACTGTTGGGAAAATTGACTCGCACTGTGTTTCCAAAGCTGATTTTGCACTACACGGTGGATATTTTGCCCTCCGTAAATGACCTGATCTGAGTGCACATTCACTGTGTCTTTATAAGAGCATTGAATAGTAGTAATATACTGTATCTTGCTGTATTTACTCACATAGCCTAACTCAGGCTATTTAGGCTGTAAACAGCACAACCAGGATTGCGGATAATGCCCAGTGAAAAGTGAAGCCTTTGAAACTAGGAGAGAAAAGAATGTCTGATAATAGCTTCTGCTCCATATAAGGACATCTATTCAAAAAATAAGGCAGTAAAAACTGACCCTTTCATACAAACTTTTATCTAAAAAAAACCTTGTGCGCCGTGGGCACCAGTGTTTTGAGAATGTGTCCATGCATAGCATGTATGTCCTTGACCACAATATATCATGACTCATAAAATGCCCATCACATGCCATGACCAAAGTGTCAGGGTTAAACCTGTCTAATAAATGCTTTTAGACAGGTAATACATTCCCCAAACAGCTCACATTGTATTTTGTGGGTTCTTTGTCAGATTTATATAGAACATGTGACTCATTGAATTAAAACAGAAAATTACAGTGAACAATCCCTATATAATAGTCAAATAAGTCAATGTGTCAATGCTAACTACTAAGACCTTGTGAATACCTTCACTTACATGCTACACGTATTATCCAAAGTGTGTCATTATGATCCTCCTACTCACTATAGTGGTAAATACATTCCATTGTATTCGGGTGGTCACAGTTTGATGATTCAGCATACATGACCATGAATCATGAAGTAGTAACATAGTTATTATGGGGAAAAAAGAGACACTTCTCTGGTTTCAACATGTAATGGATTTAGGGTAGGTATAAAAAAAAATTGGAATATCGATACAGTGTGAAATAAAGTAATTCCTGACTCTTTGGGTCAACCATTTACATAGGGCAGGCTTGACTAACCTGTGGCACTCCAGGTGTTGTGTAACTACAAGTCCCAGCATACCCTTCCAGCAATAAGCTGCTGTATATTGGCAAACCATGCTGGGGTTTGTAGTTTCACAACACCTGGATTGCCAGAGGTTAGCCAAGGCTGATATAAGGAATTATACATTTATATGCCCTTCTGTTCTAACATAATATTATTCATTATATTGGCGAACACATCTCACCGCTGGACACATGCTGATGTTGGCATCTAATTTGACCATTTGAGAGTAGATTTGGCCAACATCTCTGTGCATGGAAGTCCAGCTGGATGACCAAGTGTGATCAGAGTGTGATAGCAGTCAGACCAGATGGGAATTCTTGTCTCCTGATGACCGCATTTAACTGTGTGTGCCGTCGTCGGGTAACAAGAAATGTATCACAGTAATCGGTTCATCCATCCATCCAAATGTCTGTCAATAATAATTTGGTCATTTACATATCTGGCTAAATTTGGCACAAATTAGATTATTTGGCATTTGTAGCAAACAAACATGTACGTCTATTTGTCCAGATTTACTCCTATTCAGTGGTTGAAGTGGAAATTTAGAAGTGGCTGTGTGGAAAATGTAAGTGAATGGAATTTAATAGTTTTACAGTGAAGGAAGGAAGGAGAAGTGGCAGTATGGCATACCACTATCTACCAGCCCACTGCGACCACTGCTAGTAACTACTGACCAAGAAGAAGTGCCGATAGGATGATATAAAAGTGTATGTAGAATTTTAATTAACGTACAAAGTTTCAATTTTTTTTAAAAAAAATTCAATTATCACAGCTTGTACATATTGCCCTTTAAACAAGGATAGAATAACTCACTACCCCTAGAAAGTAATAGAAAAGCACCATATATATTAACCATATATTAATTAAACATGCTGTTGGTTCTGAACAGATTTCAATCATATCTCTTTTGGCCGTGGCCCTCGGGTATGATCAACTAGCCGCTATTAAATCTCTAAGGACCTTGAGGGCACTAAGACCTCTATGTGCATTATCAAGATTTGAAGGCATCAGGGTAAGGCTCTCTTGCAGGATGTCACACAGCCCAGAGTCGCTTGTTTTCTTGGTTGCAGGTTTATTGTCCGGCTTAATTTTGCTCTTCTAGGCCAAATGGAGATTTGGCAAATTGTGAATAAGGGTAAGACCATGAGAGTGTGTGCTCTACTGCGTCAACAGGTCTCTAACATCTGATAAAAGCTCTCATTCTTTTTTGTAACCAGATTTAATTTTGCAGTTGACCTTCTGACGGTGGAAGATCCAGGATACATCACTGATACTCAACAGCCAAAGGATCTCATGTTTATATTACGGAATGTGGCAGAGAAATTAGAACTGTTGCTTTTGTTTTTGTATAGGTCTCTCTTATTAGCTTAATAGCTAATGCCTTGGGATATTCAGAACTAGGGGCTATTAAGTCCCTAAGAACGTTAAGGGCATTGAGACCACTAAGAGCCCTCTCACGGTTTGAAGGGATGAGGGTAAGATATGAACAAGCATTTTAATGCATGTGTAGAAACTTGAATGTGATTATGTTATAAGGAATGAAAAATCTATGCTGCCCGATTGGTTTTCTTATCATTGGAACTCTAGATCAAATTTATTTACCCTTAAATTCTTATGTCCAATAACAATCACTTGTCTTTATGTATGGAATGAACATGGAGCTCATATCTGTTCCAAACTCAATGTTAAGAAACCACAAAGGCTTACACTCTTTTGTTATGTTAATACTTGTATAACAAACGGACTAAAAGTAATATACAGTATGTGCCAAATCTTTTATTTTTAATGGCGTTACCGATAATGTAATGTCTGATTTGGAAAGGCAAATTGGCTTAACTTTTTTCATTAGGTGCACATCTGGTTTTCTTGCTTTTCAAATGATGTTTTACCTAAGTCATTAATAACTAGAGGCCTGATTCATTAAGGATCTTAACTTAAGAAACTTCTTATTTCAGTCTCCTGGACAAAACCATGTTACAATGCAAGGGGTGCAAATTAGTATTCTGTTTTGCACATAAGTTAAATACTGACTGTTTTTTCATGTAGCACACAAATAACAACTTTAAATTTCAGTGTACAAATAAGCTACCAAGTATTTGTGTGCTACATGAAAAACAGTCAGTATTTAACTTATGTGCTAAACAGAATACTAATTTGCACCCCATCCATTGTAACATGGTTTTCTCCAGGAGACTGAAATAAGAAGTTTCTTAAGTTAAGATCCTTAATGAATCAGGCCCTAGAAAACCTAAAACCAGAAATCTTTAAGTTAGTATAGACTTTAGTAGAGTGAGCAAAAAAAAAGAAATTGAGATTAATTTACATGTACGTGTCATTTTCTGCATTCACCAACGTCCCCATTATCTTCAACAATCCTATTCTGCATTACTCTATGTTCCTGCAGCTCACTGAACTCTGCCCCATGCTAACCTTTTACGTTATTGTGCAGTTATTCTTTAAAATGCATCTGACGACTAAACACATTTGAGGTGGCTGTTTTGTGGTGTAAACCAATGTTTATGTGCATGTCGCTTAAAAATACACTAGAAACAGTGAACTGCATTCTCAAAATAGCTGTCTCCACTCTGTGTGGGAGATGGGAGCAGAACACGATATATTATTAAACTGCTATAGACCAGTAGAGCACAGAATAAGTGAGAAAATATTGCAGCTGAAATTAGGGCCAAGAAAATACCAGTTTTTGTCTTTGTAAGTGATTTCATGGCATTATCGGTAACTAGTGACAATAGAGCTTCGCAGATATAGCCAGTGTCATTACTAAAACTGCCTTTAGAGAACACAAATCTGGTACCTAAAAGTGAATGGGAATCAGCATGCTTCATCCAAAGCAGTTGTAATGACATTGGCTTAATCTGTTGTGTAGATGCTATACAATGCTTGCTGCACTGCAATACTAACTTATGTACAATTAAGCAATTATTGTAGAGAGTTTTATTGTAATGCTATTAAACGCTTTAATTCATGCATGTATATTTCAGATTTCTATTTACCACAGGCAATTCACTTCTGAGGCTTGTACTACAATAAGTCCGGTCCTTATAATTGTGGTGTATATATCCTTTTAAGATATAATTGCAGTATAAATCTACACAAATGAAACTATTACAATATACAAACGGAATGCTTCAATTAAGACTATATCCAAAACATAATTGTTAGTGTGTACTGCAGAATGCGAGTGAGCTTTGTGTTGGTGTATTTACGTAATGTTTCTCCTGTAATTTAGTATATTGTTATCCATGAAGACTTTTAAGTTACTACAACCAAAGTTGCACACGTAGTAAAGACAGTCCCGATGCCCACTCAATTCATACTTGCTACTTTTTAGATGTCCCCTCTGGGGGGGTGTTTACATTACTTTGCTACTAAGATACTGCATTTGTATTATGAGTTTTAGGTGCTCGGTGGTTTTTGTGGCAGCTGTGTTTTATGTTTGTTTGGCAATTTACCTAATCTACACCTCTTATATTCCAATAACCATCTTGCTAAAATAAATAATAACCTTTAAATAGCTTTCCACAATGGGATTTTGAAACCCAGTAACATTGAAGCCATAATCCGGTAGGTAACTGGTATAGCTTTCCCTTTCTCTTCATCATCATCATCATCAGCAGCTATTTATATAGCGCCACTAATTCCGCCACGTTGTACAGAGAACTCACACACATCAGTCACTGCCCCATTGGAGCGTACAGTCTAAGTTCCCTAACATACACACAGACTAGGGTTAATTTAATAGCAGCCAATTAACCTACAAGAATGTTTTTGGAGTGTGGTGGGAAATCAGAGCACTCGGAGGAAACTCACACAAACACGGGGAGAACATACAAACTCCACACAGATAAGGCCATGGTCAGAGTCAAACTCATGATCCCAGTGATGTGAGGCAGAAGTGCTAACCACTAAGCCACCGTGCTGCCCTGCCCTTGTTAGCATTGGCTGACAAACTAGAATCAGATGGCTGCATTTATTTAATGACATTATTATTGGAGCGTAATGGTCAGATATTATGCAAGTTTCCTAAAAGTTAAACTAGCCAGATGTTGAGCTGCTTTGTAGTATATGGAGATATTTGAGGTAGCTATTTCTTACTAGTAGTGTTGCAATGTGCCATTATTTTTTAGTATGCAGTAGATGTAAATAAAACTGAGGCACAGATTGGATCTAAGGGAGATTAATCATGACTGGAATGAACTTTGGAAATATAGTACATTATTTATTTAAGAATGTCACAAAGGACACACGAGCAAGCAGTTAGGCTGATGGATGATTTTATTTTAAGGAATAAAATGTAATGATTATCCCTACCTTGAAGTACATTCATTCATTGAAGTCATTATTACACGATAAAAGGTTGACTCTAAAAATATCAGGAATTGTTTGGCAGTCTGTATATTTCTGTATGGTGTATGTGATATTATAAGTCAGTGTTGTTATTGATGGAAATCATTTTTATGCCTTTAACGGTGCTATATTTTCACTTATGACAGTCAGTTAGTCACTGCCATATTAACATTTCTGATGAAGGATGAGGTTAAAGTGTTTTGTTTCAGAAGAGTATGTGCCTTACATTCACACAATGCGGAATCTATTCTGGTTTCTGGGTAGTTATATTAAAGTAATTGTACTCAGATTATAATACCGGGCCATGATTTAAAAAAAAAAAAAGTTCCCATAAATGATATTGGTGTCCATTCGCTAAACTGCAATATCACGAGCAGTGTTGATAAATTCCTATTCCTCATTATCTATTACAGAGCGATCCTATTCCCAGACAGTGAAGATGATTTTTTAGAATCTATAAAGAATTCTACTGTAGAAGCAGTATTAATAAATTAATATTAGTCCACTGGTCGTTCATATACACCAACAATATGTATATCAGTTTGACAGGGAGTTATCAAGATTTATCAGTTGGTTGTATTCGTGGTCATAGAAGCAAAGATTTGTGCAGGATTGCAGCTACTTGGCATAGCCAATTAAGGAGAGCAGGAAGCTCATTTTTGTGCTCGATGCTCTTAACAGGATGAGTGGATTTTTTAAGACTAACACAAGGGACCAGTAGGGGTATGTCAGACCCTCTAAATTTCATTTAATTTTCATAGTATATGCACTTATTACATTTTTCTTCCTGACCTCATATACAGGCCTCACCATCCTCATGAAAAACACAGACGAGACCCCATCTATTGCATCACTCTTAAAAAATTAATCGTATGATGACATTAATCCTAAGAAAAAGTCTTGATCCACTCACGTGGCATCACTCCTTAAAGGAGAACCCTATGCAGTTTTATTTGAAAGCCATATTCTTCTCATCTAGTAAAACCACTGTGGTCCAACCCCTGGACCATTTGGGATGTGTCTTAAATGCTGCAACACTTGGAGAATTTTTCCAGACAGATCTGTAGCTAGTTAGTCAGGGAAGCTTATGTGCTCATCAAGCTAGTTAGTCAGGGAAGCTTATGTGCTCATCAAGCTAGTTAGTCAGGGAAGCTTATGTGCTCATCAAGCTACTTAGTCAAGGAAGCTTATGTGCTCATCAAGCTAGTTAGTCAGGAAAACTTATGTGCTTATCAAGCTAGTTAGTCAGGGAAACTTATGTGCTCATCAAGCTACTTAGTCAGGGAAACTTATGTGCTCATCAAGCTAGTTAGTCAGGGAAACTAATGTGCTCATCAAGCTAGTTAGTCAGGGAAACTTATGTGCTCATCAAGCTACTTAGTCAGGGAAACATATGTGCTCATTAAGCTAGTTAGTCAGGGAAGCTTATGTGCTCATCAAGTTACTTAGTCAGGGAAGCTTATGTGCTCATCAAGCTAGTTAGTCAGGAAAACTTATGTGCTTATCAAGCTAGTTAGTCATGGAAACTTATGTGCTCATCAAGCTACTTAGTCAGGGAACCTTATGTGCTCATCAAGCTACTTAGTCAGGAAAACTTATGTGCTTATCAAGCTAGTTAGTCAGGGAAACTTATGTGCTCATCAAGCTACTTAGTCAGGGAAACTTATGTGCTCATCAAGCTACTTAGTCAGGGAAACTTATGTGCTCATCAAGCTACTTAGTCAGGGAAACTTATGTGCTCATCAAGCTACTTAGTCAGGGAAACATATGTGCTCATTAAGCTAGTTAGTCAGGGAAGTTTATGTGCTCATCAAGCTAGTTAGTCAGGGAAGTTTATGTGCTCATCAAGCTAGTTAGTCAGGGAAGTTTATGTGCTCATCAAGCTAGTTAGTCAGGGAAGCTTATGTGCTCATAAAGCTAATTAGTCAGGGAAGTTTATGTGTTCATCAAGCTAGTTAGTCAGGGAAACTTATGTGCTCATAAAGCTAGTTAGTCAGGGAAGTTTATGTGCTCAGCAAACTAGTTAGTCAGGGAAGTTTATGTGCTCATCAAGCCAGTGGCGGATCCAGGGGGGGGGCGATCGCCCCCCCTAGCAGGGGCTTGCTGCCGACAGCTACACACTGTGCAGGTCCGTTCAGCAGTGACAGTGTGCTGCCCGGCTGCTCTGATTGTGTTTTAAACACAATCAGAGCAGCGGGACAGCACATTATCACTGCTGAGCAGACCTGCGCATACTGTGCAGCCGTCAGCAGCCTTAGAAGTTGGAAAGGGGGCGGGGCCTAAATCGCCCCCCCCCCTACATCGCCCAGGGTATAGTCATTTCCTAGATCCGCCCCTGCATCAAGCTAGTTAGTCAGGGAAGTTTATGTGCTCATCAGGCTAGTTAGCCAGGGAAGTTTATGTGCTCATCAAGCTAGTTAGTAAGGGAAGCTTATGTACCGATCAAGCTCTCAACTACAAATTACTGCCACTGCTTGGAGATTGGAGCAAGTGAGTGCTTTAGTGGGTACCAATGCTGAGGGCCCAAGTGCAGACTTTAATAGAGGACTTTAAAAGGTTACTGTCTTCAATTCTTCAAAACAAAACACTAAACAGGCCCCACCCATGACATTAAGCCATAAAAAGATCTTTAAACACGAAAGACCTTTCTCTATGACAATATTCTTTCAAACCAATATACTGAGCATGCCATGTCCTGTCACATATTAACTCTAAAATTCACAATCATCTCATCTGAGTAACTCTCGTCAGAAATGCGTTTTTAATTAAGTTAGAGAAATTAGGCTAAAACTAGATAACTAGATATGGTATTATTTTTGAAATTTACAGTATTAATCACAAAGTGCATATTGCGTGTTTTTATTAATAGTATAAACCTGGTTCTAGCAAAGCCAATATACATTTTTATTTATGGCTTTGTTACATTTCTGCCTGTAAGTGTTTTAGATAAACTAGCTGTTCATTAAAATTCAGATATCCCGCACCATGGTAACCAAGCCACAGTACAGCTAATATGACTTATATTTCTACTTGACGGTTTAGAAATAAGTATGTTTTTCCCCCAGCAAGAAAACTCGAACGCTCTTGAAATTCCAGGAACTTCAGTGCTAGAATAATAAGATTGGAATTCAGAAAAACAATCCAATCATTTATGAATCTTGCAAACAATATAGTGGGCTATTTTAATAAAGGAATATAACAAACATGTTCCCTGGGTCACCAAGGCAGTGGATCCACCATTCGACTTCCTAGTATTAAAGCATGGATAAAATACGGTCATCGATCTCTCCGGTGGCCACCTGAAAAAAATGTCTAGTCTGGCAACTGAGGCCAGTTTTGATGTCCTTGAAACATTAAATCGCCATTGGGGCAGCAGAGTGGTTTAGTGTTTAGCACTTCTGCCTCACAGCACTGGGGTCATGAGTTCGAGTTTTAAGCAAGGCCTTATATGTGTGGAGTTTGTATGTTCTCCCCATGTGTGCGTGAGTTTCCTCCAGGTGCTCCAGTTTTCTTCCACACTCCAAAATTATAATAGTAGGTTAATTGGCTGCTATTAAATTGACCTTAGTCTCTCTCGGTCTGTGTGTGTGTGTGTTAGGGAATTTAGACTGTAAGCTCCAATGGGGCAGGGACTGATGTGAGTGACTTCTCTAAACAGAGCTGCGGAATTAGTGGCACTATATAAATAGATGATGATGATGATGAATGGAATGAAGTATCTATGGTTACTCATTATCCTGCTTGGTTACATCCTCATCTAGATTGCCTCATTGCACCGATTCCCAGACCAGTTCCCCAGCTAATTAAATGTTACATTACATTACTATACATTACTATAGCTCATTATTGATATGGCTCTCATTTTTATACACAAACACTAAAGTCAATTCAGTTCAACAACTTTAATTAGAAAAACTACAATTAAAGTAAGACTGATAGGAAGATTTTGATTATTAGCTCTGGTTAACAGGAGTGGAAATAAACTTATGTTCCCAAAAATTGAGGCTTGCTGGGGGAAAATGGGTAAAATGAAATGGTTATACTACATGCACCTAAACATCAGCAGGTTTGCTCATGGATCCTTAGGCCTACAGAGGATACAGAAGGTCCTGTTCAGTTGGGACCTGCTATCTAAAATGATTAGGGAACATGCCAATGGTTACAAATGAGAAAAAAGTAAATGCAGTCTTGTGAAATATAAAGTAAAAGTTTATTTTTAAGGGTTTCTCCATCTAGGATAAACTTTCCTTTCTCCATTCCACCCTTTTCAAACAAGCGTTTAAGGATGGCCTTCCAAAAATGAGACATTAATACAGAATATAACTTACCTGGAGGTTGTGTATTTGGGCATGAAGAAAGTCCCTTGGTTTCTACTGCGGTACATCAAGGTGGGCTTTTTAATAAAGGCAGCATTGTATACATCAATAGCACTCTGCCAACAGGAGCGAGGATAGCACTGGCAGACAGAGGCAGACCTTGGGGAACCCGCTGGATTCCGTTTTGTGTGGAGTTAGCCTTTAATGCTAAGAACTGACCCACTGGTGGCAGCTAAGCCAGCTGATGTGATATTAACCCACCACTGAATATAGTATGAGTCACCACTGACAGCTATCACAGTGCAGGAGACAGTACCTACCCATCCTCATCATCATTGTTTAATTATAAGGGGCCACAGATTGCGCAGCGTGGGAGAGTCAGCATGCAGACACAGGAATATAACATAACAAACACATGAATACACATCAGAATGACAACAAATACAATTAAACATAATAGCGGACGTGTGGTAAATAATCCAAGAAAGAGTTATGCTCCAGCAATTACAGGCAACACAAAATCAAGTACGTGTGCATGAATAAATAATCAGCATAGCGAAGAATCAGAAAAGGACATCACGGGCAAACAAGGTAGATAGACAGACATGAGAGGTAGGGTAAGGAAGATCCTGCCCTAAGAGCTTACATTCTAGACATTCTAAACATGAAATGTCACTTATGCTCTATTCTGGCTGGAATACTGTATAATAACTAAAATAGAGTGTAACCAAAACCTACACTTAGAAAATACATTTTATCTGGCTACACAAATCCTTTGTAAAACAACAACAACAATGCAGTATAAATTCAGTGATCATTGTGGTACAAGCTTCAGGAGTTAACCCTATCTAAAAGATCCATCAAGTAACTGAAGACGGATGAAATAAAGATACGCTTGTACTAATTTTATGCATGTTGAAATTTAAAAGGGAACGTATCACAGCATGACACAATTGCTTGACGCTGCTGCTGCTGTGCTAACAATATAAATAATGATAACAAATATGCTTATATGAATGCATGTGTCATAACAATTTATGTCATAGAAGTACATAATATTCATTCATTTAAAGGTTATTAATTTAAAGGAGAACTATTAATTTTTAGTATGTTTATATAATAATATATTAAAAAAAAATGACAATTTGTTTAAATGAAGAAAACAAGTTGGGGTCCTTTACAGCAGAGCAGCATAAAAAGCCTTTTTTTCTCTTGCGATTTCATGTGGCTGCTTTTCTGTTCGGCGTCTTTTCACATCTACTCTGAGCTCTATGAGCCAAGGTAACAGCAATAGGGTGGAGCTCAGGATTGCTGTGGATGATCAGGAACTCCAAGTGCGTCTAGAAAGTGGCGTTATTTACATTGGTTTTAATAAGGCAGAGTTTGCACATCCTAGATTGATAAAATGAGACTGGCACACAGTAGTGAACATGGCAAGAAGGAAGATTCACAAGGTGTTAGTTTCTCAAAATATATTCTCTTTGTTAACCCAGACCAAAGTCATCCAAGGAAACTGGATGATTTGGGTCTAGGTTACCTTGGATGACTTAGGTCTAGGTTACCTTGGATGACTTGGGTATAGGTTACCTTGGATGACTTGGGTATATGTTACCTTGGATAACTTTGGTATAGGTTACCTTGGATGATTTGGGTCTAGGTTACCTTGGATGATTTGGGTCTATGTTACCTTGGATGACTTTGGTTTAGCTTACCTTGGATGACTTGGTCTAGGTTACCTTGGATGACTTTGGTCTGGGTTACATTGGATGTCTTTGGTCTAGGTTACCTTGGATGTCTTTGTTCTAGGTTACCTTGGATGACTTTGGTCTAGGTTACCTTGGATGACTTTGGTCTAAGTTACCTTGGATGACTTTGGTCTAGGTTACCTTTGATGACTTTGTTCTAGCTTACCTTGGATGTCTTTGGTCTAGCTTACCTTGGATGACTTTGGTCTAGGTTACCTTTGATGACTTTGGTCTAGCTTACCTTGGATGTCTTTGGTCTAGCTTACCTTGGATGACTTTGGTCTAGCTTACCAAAAAGAATATATACTGAGAAACTAACACCTTGCAGATTTTCCTTCTTGCTCTGTTTCTCTTTGGATTATATCTTGTGTGGGGACTGGTACTATCCCCAGTACAGCTGTATTTGAAAGTTCCATATGAGTGTGGCAAAAATATTTTTTTGCGTAAATATTTAGCGCCAGATAAATATATTTTTTCTTCTTGTTTTTGGCACACAATAGTAACTCACAATACCTGTTTTCCCAGAAGTCAGACTCTATAAATGAGACATTTAAAATAAAAACAGCTTCATTTTTATTTTAATTGATCAAATGAATTAATCCAACAGAAGTTGTAAGTGTTTTTACATGAACTTGTAATGTTGTAACCTCGAGTGCAAGGTAAGCACCCCTTAAAATTGTAACAGGTGTGCATGCTAGGAGCCTCATTGACGAAGGGCAGCGTGGTCCTAAAATCCTAATTCTAAATCCACTTTCATGGTGTTGTGTGCCTCCATATGCATAGATTTCCACTAGAGCCTAATGGCAGCAAAAGCTTTTCAGAATAGTGCAAAAACTATACTTCATTTTTTGCGAAACAAGACTATTTGTGACACTTTTTGCACAGTGCACCAACTCAGATATTTCTGCGTACAGTGTAATCTTGCCCTGCACCACTCTGTTGTAAAACACCCCCTCTGTTGATATGTTATTATTTTATGCATTGTCGATATGTTGGGTTGCGGATGTTGCATTTGCATCTGCTGTTTGCAGAGATTTAGTCCATAAACAGCAATACCAACAGTGAGAACTGCAGAATATTTGAATGTGCTACCTACTACAATGATTAACTCTATTTTTACACGGTTTATTCTGATAGTTCTCCTTTAAAAGTTTCCAATAAACAATGTTATGTATTATCTTTTCTGTATTTTGGATTGTAAAATGCATGTCAGAAATCAAACATTCCCATAAATCACATGAAAGTGAACAACTGGAGATGACTGACATTATTGCAGTCCCTGTTCAAATCTACTTTCAAAGTTACTGTTGTCTCTTGAGACCTGACCAGAAACATCTATGAATTATTTGACTGCTAATTTTTCAAGTAACCAAGCTTTTTTTTTTTTACAATATCATGTGCTGTCTCTAGACAATGTAAAATTGATTGCATTGGACACAGTTTAATCATGGAATCATTTCCTAAACCCATCAACTGTGTTTAATTCATACTTAGCTACTCTCCCATAATGTCTGGGAGTTCTCCCAGACTGCCAGGAGAGCAGAGCACCCATATAATGACACACAAATCACAGCAAAACGCGTCATCACAGGCCACGTTATGTGGTCCACAATGACACAAAGCGCGTCGCTACTCCCACCGGACTTCCCACCTGGACCTCACCTACGTGATCTCCCAGCAGAAGGTTCCATAAAGTTGCCAAGTATGGTTTAATTGAAACTAATAACATTCACAAATATGTATGTAAACATGTCAGAAAATTGCCAGAATAAAAGTTCTTTGATGTACGCCTGTGACTAGTTGCAGGCAATTTGTTTTATATATTCACCAAACTTTTTGTCTCTAAGGCTCTCCACACATGGGTGCATCTAATTGTTCAGCCTTGTAGAAACATATTGTGTGGTAGACAAATCTACACTGATGAAGATGTGGTCATCAGTCAACTGGATTTATATGTATGTCAGTAAACCATCCAATCAGATTGTTTGGGGAAGTCATGTGTTTTGGGGCCCTCATGGACAACAATATCTACCCAATTTGGTCTAAGTGAACCAATTAGCCCTCAAAATTGGGTTACGTGTGACCACAATATGTCCGTTGGTAACAAAACACACTGTTGGTAACAGTTCATAGTCTGAAATGGCTGATAATGAAACATAATGCTTCCAGCAAGATTTAGTACATAAGGGCACACGCAATGTCATACACCAAGAAGTTTTCCACCTCCATATAACTTTGTTGCCCTGTACTTGCCCTACTGCAACATTTACTAAATACATCACTTTTTTCTCTCTAGTTTGTTTCTGTGCCTTTTAGCTATGCCTTTATATCATTAGGCATGGCTGATTATTTTTTATGCCATTGTGGATGATATCAAACTACTTCCTGTAGATAATTGTATCCAATACAATGAGCACAGCAGATTTGTGTCATAATACAACATTGATACAATGAAAAAGGTGGTCAACCCTATTTCCCCTTGTCATTCTATGAGCACGTTTACATGGATATTTGTGAATGTTACAAATGGACTTCCCACTGTATTGTTGTGGAAAACACAATGCGGATACAATTGTACTTAAGTTGTCATACTTGTTTTCTACAATGTAAAATATCTTAAAAGTTGGTTAAAGGATGTGTTAGATTTAAAGGGGAATCACAACATATAATACATGGAACTCAAGTAATGATGTATCCTGGTCTGAATATATATTTTAATGTCCGCATGTCCTTCCAATTCCTATATACAAGCCCCGATGGCCGCCTACAGCATGCGCAACTATTTGGAAAAGTAGTTGTTTTGACTGAAAACTGTGTTTCCACCTGAAAAAAGGGCAATATATTATGTTTGTGTAGTTTATGAATTTACTTTAGAGTTTGTCCCATAATCCATCTACCATGTTATAATTTCTTCAGCATATATTTTGTTTTGTTTTTATTTGACTTGTGTTGCATGTATGTAATTTATTTTAACAGTTATCTCTTTTTTTTCTGCAGTTTACATTTCTGTGCGTCCATCTTTCCACTATCAGGTCTTTATTTTTATATAATTTCTCTTTTTTTTTTTTTTTGTTTGTGACGTGAGTTTTCTTCCAACACAATCCATCTGTTTAGATTTTACTTTAGCTTTTCTTTTCCGTGTGTGACACCGACCGACGTAATCTGCTTTTGCCAGAACTGACATTTTGTCCCCCTCCCTACTTGTTGCACTAGGTGGTTGTGAATGCCTTGATCGGCGCGATCCCCTCCATCATGAACGTGCTGCTGGTTTGTCTCATATTCTGGTTGATTTTCAGCATTATGGGAGTGAATCTCTTTGCGGGGAAGTATTATCACTGTGTTAATACAACCACCGATGAAATGTTCCTCGAAACTGAAGTTAACAACAAATCAGAATGTTTGCAGCTTCAAAAGGCAAATGAAAGCGCTCGATGGAAGAACGTAAAAGTGAATTTTGATAACGTGGGCGCAGGGTACCTCGCATTGCTTCAAGTGGTAAGTGCAAAAGTACTGACGTAGATTGGAGATGGCTCAGAACTCACCTGCTCCAGGATCCAAAATAAACAGAGGCACCCTCTTAAAATCAGGGTGCCCCTTCTCTTTTGATTTAATCTTTTTTTGTTTTGTTTTGTTTTATAAAAAAAAAATAACTACAAGAGGGGATCCTGCTCCCCCATGTTGCTTAAAAAGGATTACCCTTGTTTGAAAGAGGAGAGTTTTCTCTTTAATCCTAAGCTACCCTTGTTATATATCCATACTTGCCAACTCTCCCGGAATGTCCAGGAGACTCCCGAAATCCAGGTAGGTCTCCCGGACTCCCTGGAGAGCAGACAAGTATCTCGCATATTGCAATTTACTCTCCAAAATGATGCGATTGACCGTGCCCCGCCCCCTCCCGCCCTCCAACCACGCCCCCTGCCCGGGATCTCCCGGAATTCACTATTCAAATCATGATCAACTAACCAAAAACCCACAATATTTATGTAAATAGAAGGGAGGAGGCTCCTCTGGGTGCCAAATTTCTGCCTCTCTTCCCATTTACGAGGTAGACAAACTTGAAAGAGAGGAGTTATTTATTGTCTGTTGATAACTTGTGATCCCCGCACAAAGAAATGCATATTTATGTAAATAAAGGTATTAGGTGCATATTTGTACTTATGTCACAACCTTATGTTAAGTCAACTGTTTGCCAAATTTCATTTTAATAAATGAATTAAAAATGTAAGCATTTTTCCTCTACTGCGCCACCTCTTGGAAATTATTGTGCATTGCAGGCTTTTCTTGTGCTTTATATATGCCTGTGTGACCTTCACAATACATTCATCTCATGTTTGAATAAACAAACAAACAAAAATCACACAGAAAGTGGCAGTAGCATAGAGGTTGCCAGAAGTACAAATAGGTAGTCAACCCATACCAATAAGGGACTGTTCGTATCGTAAGGCCTGCATTTATTCTGAAAGGTATTCCACAGTTTGCACAGCTTTTTTTTAGTGTATGAATCAAAAATGCATTGTTTTACACTATTGTGCCACTTCCCAGAAATGATTGTGCATTCTAGTGTTAAGTTAGAAACCAAAGGCATTTTCTGAAAATGCAAAGTCTTCTGAAAACCGAGGTATAATTTGAGTGGTTACCACCTAAATAAAGTATTGAATATTGAAGTCTGTGAATGTGATAAGCAAAGCACATGGGTGCCTAAGCGGGGAAGGGGTTAAATAAGACCTTGCAGAACTGGCCTGTAAATATAATTATATCTGGGAGTAAATGTATCAAGCTGAGAGTTTTCCAGCAGGTTTGAAAAACCAATCGGATTCTAGCTATCATTTATTTAGTACATTCAACAAAATGATAGCTAGAATCTGATTGGTTGCTATAGGCAACATCTTCACTTTTCCAACCCGCCGGAAACCTCTCAGCTTGATACATTTACCCCCTGGAGTACATAGCTGAACTCTACTGTACTTGTAGTACAGAACACAAACATTTACCTGTTATTAGTGCTAACAATCCTGTCCACCCCTCCCAAGGATCTCATCCACAACAAATCCCTACTGTGTAGTATCCATAGGCAGGGAAAGAAACAGAAGAATCTGGCTGGAAGATAAAATTGTCTGAAGGTGGATTTCCCTTTAACAGTATGGGCACTGTATAGCCATCATGCCATATTTATGATACTTTATGATAATTAATTCAGTGTTAGTGCTTATATATAAAGATCCTGGTTTTTCATCATTGTCCTCACTGGAGATAATGTAAACATGTTGCATTATGGGCCGGGATTTTCGTGTCCGTGGTCTCAATGGTACACTATGTAAATGGTTTGGTATTTGAAACTTAATGATAAATTAGACTATGACTGTCAAATACTGTACTTACAGACAGATAGCTCTGGTTTAGTCTGCTTTTAAGGCATATGAAACTATTTTGTGAATTAAAATGAACATGTACACACATGAATCTTCTCTGTACTTAATAATTCAGCTAAATTCAAGTATTTATTTTGCAGGCAACATTTAAAGGATGGATGGACATTATGTATGCTGCAGTTGATTCACGAAGGGTTGGTATAAATTATGAATGACTGATTGTGTAAGGCCTTCATTGCATTTTAACTGCTAGTGATATTCCCGCCACTCCGTGGTAGTCATTGGCGCAAAGAAAAGATTAGAGACATCAGTAACTCTTACAAAAGAAACCCGATTGCTTAAATTTACACAAGTAGGAAATAGCGACTTACTCAGAAAGTGACACACAGGAATTCCGTCAACCCTGCTATTAACCCCGACTGTACAGCATGCCGGCACTCACAGTGACGTCACTTTAACTAGCGACAGTTACATTGCTAGTATTAAGGGGGCAATGCGAGGATCCGCCGGCTCTATAATGGTTTTTACAAAGGGTCTGATCACCTCAGAGCTACCGGCTCTATAATGTTAATCAGGCTTTGCATTTGATAAATGAAAGTAATTTTACTATTCATGAAAACAAAAAAATCTTTTTGAGTAAACAAAAAATATCTAATTTTTGAAAATAAAAATAATACTAGTATTCTAATATGGTGCCGGAAGAAATCCTTATCTGTTCAGACAAACAAAACTACAAAATTCACTTGGGTAGACTTAAGAAATAATAAAAAAATATTTCTGCTGAAACCCATAAAATTGTGATGGTCATTAAAGTATAAAATGCATCCAGATAGGAAAGTGTTAATAAGTACTAACATCCACTCTGTGTGCCTGAGTCATTAAGGAAAGTAAGGCAAAAAAATAAGTAAGTTTTCTCCTGGACAAAACCATGTTGCAATGCAAGGGGTGCAAATTAGTTTATTATTGTGCACATAAGATAAATACTGGCTGTTTTTTCATATAGCACACAAATACTTTATAGCTTATTTGTACACTGAAATTTACAGTTTATCTAGGAGATGCCCTACCCCAACTATAAATCTGCCCCCCCCCCCACATTTTAAATTTACCTCCCCTTTACATGCAACATGGTTTTGCCAGGGTTCAAATTTACTCATTTTTGTTGCTTTACATTCCTTATTGAATCAGGCCCTGTGTCACTATTATAATATATGCTCAACTTTATCTTTTCAGTTGGAAGATCAGCCTAAATACGAAGAAAACCTATACATGTATTTATACTTTGTCATCTTTATCATATTTGGCTCTTTCTTCACCCTGAACCTCTTTATTGGTGTTATTATTGACAACTTCAACCAACAAAAAAAGAAGATAAGTATTTTACATGTGTTCATTTAATGTGTAGTGTCCAATCATTTGGTACAATAATTAATTTAGTATTATGACAAAATCTGAGATCATAGGGACTATTTAAAGGTAAACTGAATTTTTATGGAGCTTTGCCTATTAGGGGTTACATTTGCAAAATAGACCCTCAGATTCTATTTTGCCTTTAACCATTTTTCTATACACACTCTGTAGTAGACAGTATATAGCCCATACTTGTCTTGAAGCTCCTGACATCTTTAGGGGCCCTCTGTCTGCAGTCAGGATCCTCCACCGCATCCCAATATCATCCTGCTTCAGCGCAAACAGATCTCCCTTAGACCCTATTGTGCAAATGTAACCCCTTGAAAAACAAAACTCGCAGTAAGCTTTTACATTAGTTGTACAATTAATTAGTGGAATAGCTAAAGTCTTATACAAGCACATAGTTTTCTGATTCTTACATTTGGATGTAACAATTACTTAAGAATTCTGTAAAATGTGGGCAGTGTTCCTCATTGATACACGTACAAGGTTTTAACTAGTTTTCTTTTATTCCTTTACTTTGGAGGTCAAGATATCTTCATGACCGAAGAACAAAAGAAATATTATAATGCCATGAAGAAGCTGGGGTCTAAAAAGCCACAAAAACCCATTCCAAGACCACCGGTAAGTTAATCATATTATTGTTAACTTTATTGTAATAACAAATCTCCTTTGAAGGATGACCATACCAATAAGCCTCTCCAAAACGAGTATGGACGTATGAAATGGCATTCACATGGCAGCCCCGTGAGTCATTGTCCCACCCACAGGATACAATGCAACCACCTGCAGACAGCTCCATTTCAACCTGGTCTGGTCTCATCAGTGCAGGGTAGGGCAGGTTGTTCTGGTCAGCGGTATAAAGAATTATAGAAGCACCCTCACTAGAATAATGAGCAGCGATATGACAACTTGCCTGAGTCATGCTCTTAAAATCCAGTGGGTTTATAAATAGGGTCAACTACAAAAGTATGATGTCACATTCCTGTGTTTGCATGAATGCACCCGTTTTTACAGGTAAGCTTATGGATTTATGAGCCAAGATGGCTTGTTTACAATAAGTATTATAAACTATGGTTTTTAAAACTCCACGAAGATCAACTACAACGGAGATAACAAGTGCACCAGAACGTATAATCCAGAATAGCGCATTAGTGACAGCAAAAATAAAAGTATACAGAAATATTTGTTGGAAAATAGTATTACTCAAATAATATAAAATCTGACTTGTGAAGTTGCCACGATACCTACTGTTAAGTTTTAGTCATACAACTAAATGTTATATCTTACCTGTTCATTTAAAAAGTTTCAGTGACATATTGCAATAATACACAAGTAAAGAATTTTCATCCTCCTTAAATATATATATATTATTTATTTTTTAATAATACATAGTAATTTGTTGATGTGGTTTAATTTATTAAATTGCAATAAAATAATCTCTATTTTCCGATTTTTCCTAGAATAAATTCCAGGGCATAGTATTTGACTTTGTAACAAAACAAGCATTTGACATCACCATCATGATCCTTATTTGCCTTAACATGGTAACAATGATGATTGAAACAGATGAACAGAGCGATGATATGGAAAACAACTTGTATTGGATCAACATGGTCTTCATTGTCCTCTTCACAGGGGAATTTATTCTGAAACTGGTTTCACTGCGATACTATTACTTCACAATCGGCTGGAACATTTTTGATTTTGTTGTTGTAATTCTCTCCATTGTCGGTAAGTATCACTAAACTTGTAAAAGCTTAAGATAGATCTTAATATTTCTAACATCCTAACAGAAATATATTATAGTCTATATTGGCATTAAGTTGATTGGGTAGGTATGTGCTAAAAGGGAAACTGTAGTCAAAAGTGTGTATGATTTTATATATATGTAAATATAGAATTAAGTAGGGCAACATTATGATCTATGTTCTATTGATAACAGTTTGCACAAAGATGTAAATTTTATTTTGGAATAATCATCCTTGGAGAAGCTGCAGTGTTGGCCTGAGTCATTAAGGAAAATAAGGCAAAAAAGGAGTCAATGTTCTCCGGGACAAACCATGTTACAATGCGAGGGGTGCAAATTAGTTTATTATTTTGCACATAAGTTTAAATACTGGCAGTTTTTTCATCTAGCACACAAATACTTGATAGCTTTATTTTTACACTGAAATTTAAAGTTGATCTAGGACATGTCCTTCCCCAACTATAAATCTGTCCCCACATTTTAAATTTAACTTCTACTCCAATGCAACATGGTTTTGCCCCGGTGCAAAGTTACTCTTTTTTATGCTTTGCTCTCCTTAATGACTCAGGCCCATTATGTCTGTCATTTCTCTCTCCGCTTTACTGGCTTGTCACTTCACTGTAACGTAACACAGGGGCTTCTGTTGAATTGAATACAAATTGCATTTTTGATGTATAATACACTTTTTTGTACCTCTGCACAGGTGCACAAAGCTCTAGTTTTGAAACTAGTGACTTGTGTGCATGCTGAGATGTAAAAAAGTACATTGTACGCCAAAAAGGAAATTTGCGCTCAACTCAACTTGATCCCCACAGTAGATATTGTCACACAATAGCTGATATTGTTGACTATAATTCAGAAATTCTCACATAGACTCATTATACTACAACAGACTTTATTTTAGCCCTCTTGATTGTTCATTTATTACAAATAAGGAGCAAGTCATTTCTGTTATTGTATGATGTTTTCTCCTGGTATAGTACAGTACTGCCTTCTTTTTAGGGATATCATTATGACTACTTCTAGTTAGTTAGAACAAGTGTAAGAAAGTTTAAAATCCAAACGTATTGTTTTCACATACTGTATATCATCATCATAGTTTATTTTTAAGGTTCCACTGGTTCTGCTAACTGTACAATTAACATAAAAATAGAACACAATACAAATAAGTTTAAGGCAAGAAAAACAAAAGCAGCAATGCAAAACAAGAAGACTAGAATAGAAAACACAAATACATTAGAAGACACAACTAGAACAAAGGAAACCTTACAAAGAGGAAGTAGGGAGGTCTAAGCTCTAGAGATATAACCTTCATGAGGTGTATTGAAGGAAATAGAGACAATAGGGGTGGAGGGAAACGAGTGGAAGAGCAGGTGGACCGTGAGGAGGGAGCTGTCTTAGGATGGAGTGGGGTAGGAAAACGTTAAAAGGTGAGTTTTGATGGAGCGCTGAAAGATTGGAGGCAAGATTGGTCAGGCAGTATAGAATTTCAAAAGTGAGGAGAAGCACAAGCGAGGGCCTGGAAGCAGAATGTGAGGTGGTAATAGGAGATGAGGAGAAGCAAAGGTCATTGACAGAACAGAGTGGGTGAATAGGGGAGTATTTATTATCAAGGCTGGAGATGTAGGAGGGTAAGTAGCTTGAATTGTATTCTGGAGGGAATGTATGGTTTTGCAGAGAGGCACAGCAGAAGAAGAGCCGTGAGAGAGGAAGATTAGTTGCAGTGCTGCATTCAGGAAAGATTTCAGGGAGGCACATATGTAACAGGCAGCCCAGAGAGTAGGAGATTGCAATAATCAAGGCGAGAGATGACAAGAGTGTGGACGAGAGTGGACGATGGTCTTGATGACATCTAGGGAGAGAATTTGACGAATCATGACAATGTTGTGAAGGTAGAAGAGACAGGATTGTTTGAAGGACTGGATTTGGGGAGTAAACATGAAGGCAGAGTCAATGATGATCCCCAGGTAGAGTGCATAGCGAATAGGAGGAAATGTGACACCATCAAGCTTGAGGGAGACAGTGGAGGGGACTTGACACTAAGCGCTGGAAAGAGAGTAAGCTCATTTTTGGTTGTGTTCAGCTTGAGGTAGGGTTCAGCCATCCAAGTAGAGATGGCAGAGGGGCTGTAGGACAGGCGGGAGAGAGGTCAGGAGAGGCGAGGTAGAGTAAAATTGGCAAAGAGGTATTATTGGAGGCCAAATGAGTGGATGAGTCGACCAAGAGAGAAGGTGTAATAAGAGAAAAGCAATAGACCATGAACAGAACCTTGGGAGACCCCAACAAATAGATAGAGAGGAGGGGAGCAGAGGAAGAGATGCTGGAGGAGCGATCAAAGCGGTAGGCGATAAACCAGGAAAGGATCAAAGACCAAAGAAGTGGAGGGTGTCAAAGAGTAGAGGGTGGTCAACTGTGTCAAAATCAGTAGAATGCTAGGGGGAAATGGACCTTCAAGTTAGCCAAGAGTAGATCATTATATTGGTGATGGTGACGGCAATCTTGGTGGAGTGAAGGGGATGGATGCCTTGTAAGCGGTCAAGTAGAGAGTGAATAATGAGAAAGTGTGTTAAATGGATGTAGACTAGACATTCAAGTAGTTTGCAAAGGAATGGGGATATGGGGCGGTAGCTGGAGAGGGAGGAAGAGTCGATAGATGGTTTCTTGACAATAGGAGTGATTAACATGTGTTTGAATATGTATATGAATAGATGCTTCTTACAGGTAGTTATAAAATATGCATTCTAATTTTTTGTTTCAGTTCAACTTATTTGTCGGTTAGCATAAAAGGTCAATCATTTTTTCACTGATTTGTCAACTGATTTTAATATTCATATTTCTTGTTCATTCCAGGTATGTTTCTGGCAGACATGATTGAAAATTATTTTGTTTCTCCAACATTATTCAGAGTTATAAGACTCGCTAGGATTGGGAGAATCTTGCGTCTCATTAAAGGAGCAAAAGGAATTCGTACGCTATTGTTTGCATTGATGATGTCACTTCCTGCCCTCTTCAATATTGGTCTTTTGCTCTTCTTAGTGATGTTCATTTATGCTATATTTGGAATGTCCAACTTTGCTTATGTCAAGAAAGAAGCTGGAATAGATGATATGTTCAATTTTGAAACATTTGGCAATAGTATGATTTGCCTATTCCAGATTACAACATCAGCAGGGTGGGATGGCTTGTTAGCACCTATTCTTAACAGTGGAGCACCAGACTGTGACCCATTTGCAGAACATCCAGGTAGTTCTGTGAAGGGTGATTGTGGTAACCCTTCTGTTGGGATTTTCTTCTTTGTAAGTTATATCATCATATCATTTTTAGTTGTGGTAAACATGTATATTGCTGTAATTTTGGAGAACTTTAGTGTTGCCACAGAAGAAAGTGCAGAACCTCTGGGAGAGGATGACTTTGAGATGTTCTATGAAGTTTGGGAAAAGTTTGACCCAGATGCAACACAATTCATTCAGTACAGTAAATTAACTGATTTTGCCGATGCACTGGATCCACCTCTCCGTATACCAAAACCAAACAGAGTTCAGCTTATTGCAATGGACCTTCCCATGGTAAGCGGTGACAGAATTCACTGCCTCGACATCCTGTTTGCTTTTACAAAGCGCGTGTTGGGTGAAGGAGACGAAATGGACAATCTCCGACAACCGATGGAAGAGAGGTTTATGGCGTCCAATCCTTCAAAAGTCTCCTATGAACCAATTACATCTACACTACGGAGAAAGCAAGAGGAATTATCTGTAGTTATCATTCAGCGTTGTTTCCGGAAATACCTTTTGCGGAAAACGATTAAAAAAGCTTCATATATGTATAGAAAAGAAAAAATGAAAGAAGCAAATAGCTTGCTTATTAAAGAAGACATGGTTATTGAACAGCTTAATGGCAACTCAACCACAGATAAAACAGACATAACACCCTCTACAACATCACCTCCATCGTACGATAGTGTAACAAAGCCGGAAAAGGAAAAACATGAAAAAGATAAAGCAGAAAAAGAGGACAAAAGCAAAGATGCCAAGGAGACTAAAAAATAAAACTACACATTTTTTTCATTTGTGTGATAATTTGTTTACAACCTGTGAAGATGACCCATCTGTGTCAACAGGACTCCTGTGGGAGATCTATGCCAAACTGACAGTTCTTGCATATATGTACTCAAGGTCAGTGCCTAAAATAAGACAGTGACCTCATGTCAAGAGATGGTGTATCAACCTTGACTGGCGGTTACTGTTTAAATAACCAGTTGACACTTCTTACACAGAGAGCCACCAATAGTTTCTCAATCTGTTGGGACCAGTCGAGGAAATGCAAACCTATACTGTTTCTGTGCTTCACATAAAACACTGTAGTACAATAATTGTGTCCACTGTTTGCATTTTCAATGACCATACCGCCATATGTTTACAGAACTTGTGTTAGTGGATTAATACTTTTTTTTAACTTCATTTGTAGGTCCTTTCCTTATACATGTGACTATTTTTGTAAATGGGTTTTACAGTGCGTTAGGGATCTAGTACAACCTTTAAGGAAATTCTTAAGTCTATAAAAAAAAACAGACGACCACACACTGTACATGTGAAGAAGTCAATCACACTAACTGAAGAAGTCAATGGCACGTGTAGAAACCAAGCAGGCATACTTTATCTATTTCCGAATATTGACACCAATGTAGGGATTAGGTTAGAAAAATGTTTGCGTACATTGTTAGCCATCCCATGGGTGACTGTCAAATGAAGTCACTGTGATGTGTTAAAACATTCATCCCAACAACAAGCAATGCATATACAACAATAGTTCTATATGTTAATGTCCTCTTACTACTCAGAATCCAAACAATCAGAAAGAGCGCTTCAGTCTTTGTTTGTCGGAGGTCTTCGAGTATGCTATACTGCGTCTTACAAGTTTTTAAATCCGTTTAAATAAAAATGAAGTGAAATAAGTGTAAAATGACTGCTGTTTAATAATGGCTGAGGTACGCTTGGAATAATACAGCAGCAAATATGAATGGAGTGCATATATCGAAATCTAATGAAATTGAAGATTATTAAGATATTTATGAAGTGGACAGGGAGAGTCAAAGAAACAGACATTCTTGCCGATATTGAAATACCAATAATTTATATAAGTATATTTATTTTATTTATACAATTATATTTAACAATTATGCATTGGTGTGTTATGTAACAAGAAAGGGACTGTGGTGATTTGACGGGGAGATCATCTATTTAAACATATTGTTTCATAAACAAAGTTTAAAGTGGAAAGCCACTAGAAGAGAGCACGCCCTTGAATATGAAGAGTAATGTCCAACTTCTGGTCAGCAAGTAAAAGGCTTTTCTATTACCCATAATGTGCCTGTGAACTCCCAAGCCTTTTGTAATGTTGAATCATTTTAGGTGTGTTTTGCCAAAGGACAGAAACGCCTATTGTGCTTGCCTGATTGGTCGGTCTGCCCATATGTACTCAAGAAACTGAGAAACAGACCACACCCACTTGCAGCACAAGATCATTAAGTTTGAAAGTGTTCCATAGTGGAATGTACAACAAAAATAATTAAGGAAAATCATACCTCCCGGAGAGGAACACCTCATATACACAACTTGTTTCAAAAGGATGTGGGTGTAACATGTTTAGGACCGATCCCCTGCGATGGTTGGACAGTACTTATTTGCAAGACTCCAACTCAAAGTTTCACAAGACCTCTGTAGATAAAATAAATTTCCTGTTTCAAAACAATGGTTAGAAAACAGCCAATGTGTATTTCACTGATGTTTAATAACGAGTTTATGGACTTTGTTATAACATAATTTTATGTCTATAGACAACAGACTAATGTTATCACTTGATGACGTGTTCCACACAGATGCTTTCATGACACTTAATGAGGTGTATTATGTATTCATATCACTGGTAAAAACAAGTTAACCAATAAATGGGCGTCTTCCCCGAATGATTGTAATTATTTTGACACCTGAAGTCATACAAAAGAAATTCTTGCTTTGTTAATGACAAAATAGCTGTGTTACACTGTTGCCAAAACCAGTTGTGTACTGTCTTAACAATTATGTGTTACAAAACAGTGATAGTACCTTAAAAATGTTAATGTAGACTTGGTCTTTGAGAAATGCAAGTGTTTTTGATAATATACTAAAAAATCGTCTTGAATGTACATTGTAGATAAAACAGCAATTGTATTCCACTTAGCATGTCACTGTATGGGACTCATTCAAAATATACTCCATACAAAATGTCTTTATTATATTTTTGCTCTGATATAGTGTACAGGATGTGGACATAGACTACATTCATTTAATGCAGGGCCCCCATTTGTCATGGGTTTTTTTTGTTTTTTTTACCTATGAAAACTTTAACTGGAACTTTATGTGGTATTTTCTAAGATTCGTTATTTCAGCTGATAGTTTACAATAAATAAAAAAATATGTATTGGCTACTTTAATTATGTTTGGGTTATGTACCATAATTAATGGACAGCTTATTTTGGTAGTTGTTTATTTTTATATAAGGTTCAAACAAGTAGTTATTGTATATATTGTGACACTTTGGTTATATAAAGTGGCAACAAGCTACATAAATACCAAAAAATTACCAACAATTTCACTATGAAAACCTCGGTTTCAAATCTTTAGGCAATTTAAGGTCAATTGACCTTGTTAATTAGTTACTGCTAATTAGTCTACAATTATTTAAGTGGAGCAGAAACTGCTATAGTGCTTGCTTCAACATATACAGTATCAACTAAATCGTCATATGCTTGAATATGAGCTCTACACAGCAATAATGTTGTTACTGTGCAACAGCTGTACAACATTTTTAGGTGTGTTGTCCCAAAGGCATGAAATATATTTGGCTTCCACCAAATCTGTCTCTATTAAATAAAGAAAGGAGTCACAACCACTTTAAGAATAAACACCTCAATATAGATATGTCCCATGTAAGAATATAGAATATATTTGTAATAAAGAGCATATCATATGAATAATAATTTTATTGTTTTTTTAAAATATTCCACTCTAAAATTCCTTTCATTTAACCTATACTACAATACTACAAATGCTTTAGTGTATGTTGTACATTCATTTTTCAAAGCAATTATCCTTAGTTTCGCTTTTTAATTTTTTTTTTGTTTTAAATTGAGCAGTAGGATGGTGTCAGACATTATTAAATTATAATCAGCGCATAACAGATGTTATAGGAGATTAAGCTCAGGTAACATGAGCATTGTGGACGCCAGTGGAACAGACTGTATTCCAAGCTCAATTGAGCTGAGTAAAGGAGGGCAGACTTTTAGTACTGTAACGTGCAAGGTGATACTGCTACAGTCCATATAATATGTTAAGAAATCATCATGGGCATTAGGGTGCCGAGTTTGAAACATTATCCTTTTATAATCAATCCTCTATATTTCCTTGTCACTACAATGTCATTATTGTGACATTTTAATTTTCATAAAATTATAAAAGTTCAAGAAAGAGTTGTATTATAGTACCACATACGTAGAGTAATATATTTGAAGTGTGCTGGATCGAAGCTGACCTGCTAATCATGAATTAATAACTTTGTCACTAGGGCATTTTATGGACACTTTTAGTTTTAAGCGAGTTGCCTTTTAAAGGATACATTTTATATTCCATGTATGACTATAAAAGGATACATTTTATATTCCATGTCTGACTATAAAAATACATTTTAACAAACATAAACTGGGGACTGGAAATATACCATAAACATAAATACTGTTACACTTTATAAAAAGGGTTCCTCTTTGATTGATTTATAATGTCTTGTATATAAGTTACATGAATATCAGATAAGTATGCTCTTTTTTGCTACACTTTGCTGTACTATAAACAGGGTTATCATTTAACATTCTAAAAGTTGATATGATAAATTTTACCATGCAATTAGTATAATGTTTCTTTATATCAAATGTTCACCCTTATTAAATTATTAATAACATATAGGTAAGTATCAATGCACAGCTTAATAAAATTACAGTTTCATTAAGTAATCACTGGTGGATTCTCTTAAATAATGGTACATGAGAGATGTCTTGACTAGCATTCACATTGCGCTACAATATGTACATAACACATTGACATAGTTTATAGTTTAAAACATTTTCCAAATATATGGTAATAATTGCTTTATTAAATATAAATAATTTAAATAAAATCATATTATTGATAAATGTAAATGTTTAATATAAACAGAAGCTGCAAAGAAAGAAAATTAAATATGAGCTTAGTAGATGGATGAATTAATATTTTCTTTTACATAATACATACTTTAAACTTAACCCTCTGTTATAAAGAAAATGACATTTATAGAAAGGATCATATGACATATAAATGATACATTATAATATTTTAAAGTTATGTGGTGGGGTAAACATGAACAGATGTTACATTGGTTGAAATATTTATTTCAACATTTTTTTATTTTTTCCATAAGCAAGAAAGAAAAGAACATGTGTTAAGTCATTGTATTTATTCATCCTGTTTACTCTTTTTACTATGAAATATTTATACTTTGATACTGTTAAAATTATATAAATTATATAATTTTTTGACAGCTGATTTATTGTACATTTGTTAGCTCATATTGCAAATGCTTGATTTAATATTAACAATAAAAGTTTAAATGAGAAAGATACTTACAAAAATTAGAATAGTTATTCAAAAATATTACTAGTCACACTCATTTTTACAGAGAGATTGTTTTTGCCACAGTTTAATACAGAAGATTGTCACAAAATAGTAACATTTTCAAAAATGTTTTTCTCCAAATGGTCACTTATTTTAACTACATCAGTGTTATTATTAAACTGGAAATTATCTTGAAATAAATATATATTTATTCAAGCAAAATAATCATTTTTGAACGTGGTACTTATTTTATATCTTATAATACGTTCATACCTGTTTTTCTTTTATTAGTAAATGCATAATTTAGTTTTTTGTTTTTTTTGCACCCATCATGGTTATTAAACTGATGTTACCTGGACAGCTTATTATGACATTTTAAACCTGCTGTAATCATTTACAAACCAATATACGGAATTTGGAAGAACAGCATACCACACATTACTATCATAAACACTTATGCATATAATAAGAATTAAATACAGTACAATGTTCAATTAACAGCAAGTTTACACAGCATATTAAAAAAAATCATAATCATGATAGTTTCCTTTTACTTTTTGCACCTAATGATTTCTACATTAAGTAATGATGAAAAATTGTTAGTAAAATACACATGTTTAGACAATGCTGTTTGAATTTATAATTACACTGTGTGGACAACCTAGTGACACTATCAAGACACCCTTGAAACTCCCTAGAGAACTTTGTGATGACTACAAATGCTCAATAAATTGTAAATTCAACGTTCATGTGTGAGGCTCACAATTAGTTAGTCAAAATACATCAATATAGTACAACATATGGTGGACAAAAACATTTTGGGTTATTCCATAACACATTAGAGAAAAATGGAGTATAACTTTTAAAAACGTAGCTTAACATTATAATCAATAAAAAAAACATATTTGTGTTTTTAATTACATTTTTTGCATTTACCTTTTTAAAAAGAACTGAATATAAAAATACTAGTTAGGCGTCTATAAAGAAACTACTAAACTATTAGCATAATTCTTAATTTTTTTAAGGAAAAAAATAATTGTTATGAATAAATTATGGAAAATAAGTCATAAAATATGTCTATTTACATTTTCTTGTACTGTGTTTTAATTTTTTCATCATCTTGCTCTATTTATTCATTTTCATATTTCTAAACTTACTGACAGTTGATTTCTAGCTATTCATTTTAATTTATATATTTGTATGCTCTTTCAAACACCAAGCTATTAAGGTTTATGGTATTTTTGCCATATTACTGCTGTAAAAAGAGAAAACTAGAGTATTCTTAACTGCATCGTCTATTTTACAAGATGTTGTAAGTGGTTTACCAATTGCAAAAATGTGGAAACATGGTTTGTGGTCTCAGATCCAAAACACAGTGGCATAAACGGAAACATTTTATGGAAGTTTGTGATCATCCTACAAAAATGTTAACTACGTTCATACGAAGTAAATTAAAACTTTAGCATTCCAATTATACTATAACACATGCAGATATATAGAAATTTTTTAATATTTGTCACAATATCCATTACTCTGATTGGCTGTATGCTGTATGTGATTTTAATATGTGCACTCCATGCAGTAAAATAATAATATATTTTGTGCTTATCCTCTTTCATAAGTGTATCATTAGAAGCATTATAAGTGGTGCCATACAATATTTGTTTCTTAGTTTTACAAAATATCACATCTTGTAGCATTCCAAAGGTTTTTCTGCACATTTACGTGATTGACTTTAATTTAAAAAATAAATTCAGATTTATGCCTCCGGTAGATTAATTACATTTATAATAAAAGACAAAATTTAAGAACAGATTGAAAAAAAAAGAAAAATATAGCAAAAATATTAATACATTAACATGGAATTTTAAATGAAAATATATATTATATTGGTCAATATTACTGATCAACAGTTTGTAACCACAGTACATTAAAATAATTATTTTCCAAAAGTTATTAAGTCATAGTTCACATGCTACATTCTTTTTCTGGCTTAAAAAATATAGCAAATGTTTTTACATGCACATATATTTTTGATATATGAATACTTGGAGATTTATTATACAACATACATTGAGTAGGTTCCCTAAATTTACTGTTTTTGTTACATATCAAGTTACTGTTTTTTTTTACTAGTTTTGTTACATATTAAGATTTTATACAATAAATGCATACTTTTTTAACTTTAATTCAAGTTATGTATACATTAAATGCATGCAAGCATATTTTACTGGTAGGTCATGCATGCAAATTAATGAAGTGGAAAAAAAATTGCAACTAACTCAGTATTTGACTACTATTTTTTTTTCTCATTTGTTCTTCAAGTGTTCACATATTGTTACATCCAATAGTCTAATGTGAGTTACATGGTAGATTTCACTGAAATTAATTGTTGAATTTGTTGTCTTTGCACTATATTTATTATTTTTTGCTCTCTCCAATGAATATAATTCAACAATGATTTGCAACATATCTGCAAATGTTATGTTATCAATCTCAAATGTGAGCTTCTTTCTCTTTTCTGGGAACAAAAAAATAATGTTTTTCTTTTTTTTAAGTGCTCTTCTGTATTAAAAAAAAAGCACTCAACTGATTTGTCTTCAAATATAAGTATAACCAAATAAAGTTAAATAAAATTTTAAACCATTAATAATTACTCAGCGTTATTATGCAGTACTTTATACCTCTTTATCTGATCTGTTATTCAGAATAATATAAATGTTTATCCTACCATATGAGCAATTATTGAACAAGGAAATTAATACATAAATTTGAATGCATCATATGTGAGCATTCAACATTTTCCCAAAACTATGATGTAGTATAGTTTTCAGCTATTTTAGAATTTTACTAATAACACCAGTGCTGCTGAATTTTCCACTTCCTTTATCCATTAGACTACAGTGTTGTCCAATCACATTGTTTCTATATGTACTTGAGGGATATCAAGCAGTCTTTATAGAGTACATGTAAAACAGACTCATCTCTGTGGCTATTATTGGCTTTGAAGCCAATGAAATTTAGCAGTTCATAAGGGATTAAAGATATCACGAATGAGTAAAGTCAATAGTTTCTTATGAAATGGATTGTAATAGATATTGGTTCAGCCCTCTAAATGGCTGTGTATAAATATCAGGTGTATGGTAAGTTGACTTATTGTTATATGCTGAATATTTTGAAAATATATGCTCAGCTACTTGACAAAATATATAACTATTATAAAAATAATCAGCTTTCATTTTAAACAGTTTACACTGGGGCAGGGACTGATGTGAATGATTAAATATTCTCTGCAAACCACTTCATAATATATAGGCACTATATAAATAACTGTTAGTAAATAACATAAACAATTAATTTATATTTGGAGCATATTATTTAACTATACCGTGATCATTGCTTGTATTTGTGCATACATCTAGTGTAAATTTTACAAATTCAGCAAATTATTAGATGTGGAATATAATATTTTTAAAAAATCTAATTGTAATTTTACATCTGATATTTGTTTATTTAAATTATTTTTAAAATATGTTTACTAATTCTTGCTGTAGTCAAACTTTGTTTCATTACGCTGTCCTACATTTTTCTAAATATTTACTTTGGGTCATCTTGTTTGACACACGATAAAAACACATAAGCCCAAAGAACAGGGCTGGATTAACCCGATGTGTAACTGGGCTATAGCCCAGGGGCCTCTGGCATCCAGGGGGCCCTTCAAAGTCCTCAGCAGCATTATTGATTGGGGCGGGGGCGCCCCCGGCCCGATCAATGCTGCTGAGCACTGTCAGTGCAGTCCTCCGTCCCCAGCGCGCTGTAGTCTGCTTACTGAGGAGATCTCGCGAGAGTTCATGAACTCTCGCAAGATCTCCTCAGTAAGGAGCTTACAGCGCGCCGGGGACGGAGAACTGCACTGACAGGTAAGCGCTTGGGGGGGGGGGGGCCTCACGGGGGACGGCGGGCGGCTTACATTGGGGGCCTCGCGGGGGAATGAAGGGCCTCTTAGCCCAGGGGCCTCCATTTCCTTAATCCGGCCCTGCCAAAGAATAAAGATGACATTTATCTTCTTGGTTTCAACTTGTTTTGGTTTTTTTTTGTTGAAAGCTAGAGCATTAAGGAACTTTTAGATTGCTGAGTGAGTGGGTTTCATCTTACCGGGGATCATATAATTTATATATATATATATATATATATATATATATATATATATATATATATATATATATATATATATACATACATATACACACACACACACATATATACACACATACACATACACAGTGCTACATTATTGGGTACCTCTTTCTCATGATTTATTTATATATATATATAACGTGAGAAAGAGGCACCCAATGGTGTAACACTGTGTGTGTGTGTGTGTGTGTGTGTGTGTGTGTGTGTGTATATATATGTATATATAATATTAAGGTTCTTAACATGAGAAATTTCTTATTTTAGTCTCCTGGACAAAACGATGTTACAATGCAAGGGGTGCAAATTAGTATTCTGTTTTGCACATAAGTTAAATACTGCCTGTTTTTTCATGTAGTTTTCAAAGAGAAGGGGTACAGATAGAGAGCAGAGGTCCTAAGACTGAGCCTTGTGGCACTATAATTGATAGAGAAAATGAAGAGGAGGTGCACCCAGATAAATCAATACTTAAGGAACATCTTGATAAGTAGGATGAGAACCGGGAAATGATCGGTACACATCTCGTGATGCATCTGCCTCTGCATCAGCAAGTATTTGTCCCTGCCCTATAGCAAAAGATACACCTCCAACACGTTTCTTAATGTCTGCATGAGCCACATTTGCAAAAACACGCCATTACTGGGGCAGCATGGAGGTTTAGTGGTTAGCACTTCTGCCTTACAGTACTGGGGTCATGAGTTCAATTCCCGACCATGGCCTTATCTGTGAGGAGTTTGTATGTTCTCCCAGTGTTTGCATGGGTTTCCTCCGGGTGCTCCGGTTTCCCCCCACACTCCAAAACATACCAGTAGGTTAATTGGCTGCTAACAAATTGACCCGAGTCTGTGTGTGTGTCTGTGTGTTAGGGAATTTATACTGTAAGCTCCAATAAAGCAGGGTGATGTGAGTGAGTTCTCTGTACAACGCTGCAGAATTAGTGACGGTATATAAATAAATGATAATAATAATAATTACTGTACTCAGGCAATGTTATAACGCCCTTCACGCTCATCATTCTATTACTGACATTGTCATTAGAACCAGACTTCTCCAGAATAAGCAAGTTATTGCATAGTAATTTAATATTATTATTCCTCCATTCAACCTAGGCCAGCCCATCATGGACCTCTTAAGAGAAGGCACACATATTGTGGGGAGTGAAGTCTTGTTCAAGGCTACAGTTAAAATCTGGTTAAAAAATACACAGTTGCATAATCACTTCCCTGATCTGCACAATAACAATAGAATTATATTTTTTTAAATATTACTCTACATGTAAACAATGAAATCCAATTTACTATAGGTTTGAAGGTGATTAACAAGGCGATTTTGTATTTATAGTGGGGCATATTCAATTGTTCCAAATCCCCGCGGCGTTAAAACTATTACCGTTATTAGGGTATATTGAATATGCCCCAGTATGTCTTAATTTTTGTATTAATCAACCTTACAGTAATATTGTCACAGTTTTGTAGTATTCTAAACTAATAGGTAGTGCTATACTGGGGTTTTTAAAAACCAAACAAACCCAGCATAGATTGTCTCCTTTACAGCGACATTATTATAATGAATGCATGCTCCAAGTCCATGTGCTAATGCACTCTACAATAAGCTGATAAAAAACAGAGGGATTGGTTGGTGCAGGTGTGCTAGATGCAGGAAACTGGGGTGGAAGGGGGGATTCTTTAATAACAATTAAAAAATACTAGGTTTCTACCAGTCATCGGTTGACTCTTACATCTGTGAATTTTTCCATAAAACTATTCCTTTTGCACGGGGCATTGGCATACATACAGATTTCTGAAAAATCTGATTAAGGTTTCACATACTTAAGGGAAATGCAGTAATTGTATTTGAAAAACCACTAGAAAAGGGGACTCGTTATCCGTAGACAAGATTGTCTCTGGCATGTTAATGCGTGGAATACAGAATGAGCACTAAGATGAGCAGAGGGGGAAGGGAACACTCGCTTCTCATCCGTCTTCCTGCTCATTAAATACTAAAATTTCTTTGTACATGAGAAATTCCCGTTCAGTTAGTATAAGGCCATTTGTACACATTATTAACTGTTTATTTAAAATAAAGAACATAATTATTACACAGTATATAAAAATGAACAAACAATGTAAATATACCTAAAACGACCAAGGAGATAAACATGATATATATTACACTTTTATTGCTGGGAGGTTGTGGAAATTTGTACCTTGAAACAGTTTTCCAAGATTTTGGTATACATCAGTTTAGGCCTCATTCCGGCAACACGTTTCTGTATACGGACCAAGGAGGGAATTCTATTAGCCCTTGCGGGTGGGAGTCACCCATGAAAGTATTTGTATTGTTTTTACTTCAGATGATTCAGTTCACGCATTGTTCATGTATTTGTGGCCATTTCCGCATGAAAAGCGTCATACTAACAAACCTGGTTGTTCCCCTATACAAAAATATAGGTGGGTGTGAAAAATCCAATCCCATTGCAAAAACCTGCAAAGCTATTGGATGTGCAGGGCTGCCATTAGAAACTATGGAGCTCAGTACTAATTAATCTGGTAGTCCCCCCCATAGCCATACATGCTCCCCCTTCCCCCGTCTCAGAACATGTCCACCCTCACCCATCGCCGCACGTCTCCCTCCCATCATCACAGTACATTTCTGCCTCCACCCCTCTCCTCATTACAGTACATGTCCCCACTAATTACAGTACATGCCCCCCTCATTGCAGTACGTGACCCACTCCTTTATCAGAGTACATGCTTCATCCCAACCCTCATTACAGTACATGCCCCCCCCTTCCTCATAACAGTACACGCTCCAACATGCTGTAGGTTCCTCTTTTCCTATATAATTACGCTACTTCCCTTATTGTGCCGCCACGATGCAGCGGGCCGCGCAGTGATGACATCGCCGCGTTGTGCGCCCCCAGCCTATCTGTGTCTGGGAGCCGCTAAGATACCTGACAGAAGACAGGCGGCCGGGCTAGGAGGCCCGGAGAGACCGGGGGGCCCAGACAGATGGTAGGATCTGTCCGGGCCCCCTATTCTGGGCCCCTCACAGCCATACTGACCCTACTCCCAGTTATGGGGAACCTGCACACGTGCATTGGTGAAACGCAGTTCATACATTATCAGCTTTAATGAGGAAATATCAGCTTATGTAGAGCATGTGGAATGTACCTACTATAATTTATTTTATTTTATATCTTGATGTGTTTATAAATAATAAATGAGAGAACTAAGTATCATTTGATTCAGTTGTATATCATTTCACTATTCTGGGCTCCATTTATCATTATGATGGTTACTGCGGTGAAAAGTATGTGTGTATGTATGTATGTATGTATATATATATATATATATATATATATATATATATAAATAACAAGGCAAGTATAATATAAAGGTTATATTATATTATGATTAATTTTAATTTCAACATGTTTAGGGCTGAAATAATAACTGGAAAAATTATAGCAGTAATAAATGATCTCCTTCGGTTCCTCTTTCTGATAAATCCAACCCGAGATGGTATTTACTGAACAGGTATCACAGCTGTACAAGTACTGCAGCCATTCTTGATAAATAGGCTTCTTCAGTGAATGGCAACAAAATGCCCTGCTGGATGTTACCGCTATGATGTAATGAGTGAAGCAAAAATAAATCGTAATGCCGCTGAAAACTACTGTTTTCACCAGCAATGGGACTTTCATTCACCCGTTGATAAATATAAGGTGCAAGTGCTGTAATGCAGAAATGCTAACCACTTAGCCATCATGGGCAGCACATTGGCTAAGTGGTTAGCACTTCTGCCTTACAGCACTGGGATCATGAGTTCAATTCCCAACTATGGCCTTATCTGTGAGGAGTTTGTATGTTCTCCCCGTGTTTTCGTGGGTTTCCGCCAACACTCCAAAAACATACTAGTAGGTTAATTGGCTGCTAACAAATTAATGTGTGTGTGTGTGTTAGGAGAGTTTAGACTGCAAGCCCCAATAGGGCAAGGACTGATGTGAGTGAGTTCTCTGTACAGCGCTGCAGAATTAGTGGCGCTATATAAATAAATGGTGATGATGATAATAACTGTTTGATATAAACACAGCAAACTTATTCCGAAAATGACAATACTTTGCATATATAACACATATATATATATACACACAACAATTTAACTCAACATACTACATTTTCTTGCATCTGGAACTTTTTAGCCAACACTGGCAACTGTAACAAGTTTTTCACAGCCAACCCTTTGTCTGTGTCCAGGTCATAACAGCAACAAAAAACATACCTCTCATCATCACCACCATTTATTTATATAGCGCCACTGATTCCGCAGAGCTGTACAGAGAACTCATTCACATCAGTCCCTGCCCCATTGGAGCTTACAGTCTAAATTCAATAACATACACACACATACAGAGAGAGTGAGAGAGAGAGAGAGAATAGGTTAAATTTTTGATAGCAGCCAATTAACCTACTAGTATGTTTTTGGAGTGTGGGAGGAAAACCAGAGCACCAGGAGGAAACCCACGCAAACACGGGTAGAACATACAAACTCCACACAGATAAGGCCATGGTTGGGAATTGAACTCATGATCCCAGTGCTGTGAGGCAGAAGTGCTAACCACTTAGCCACCATGCTGCCCTCAAATAATTTTTTTTTCGCACGGCGAGACTGAGCGGTGGAAGGCTAGAATGTTATTTTATTCCCTGGGATGCTATCGATTGCACTCTTGTGGCACTCAGACCACTGCACGGAATGGAAGAATCTTTTTGTAACCGCAAAAACTATAATTCCGTGAATGTGCAGGATGTGTGTGATTCCTAAAAGAAGATACTCAATATTGTGGCTAGTTTTCCTGGACCATCTTCTGATATCCTGCAGTAATCAGTGCTTTTCCATAACTAATGAAGCAGTGAATTTTCCAACCGGCTGACTTCTGGGTGTGATTTTTCTTATACTAAATATCACAATATTCCTTTTGTGGGACTATGCATAGCGAAATGTGTTTCCAAAACATGGATTTTGTACTAAAAGTTACCCGTTGTTGTGCTTAGGTATTTTTTGTTTCTTTGTTTCGGTTACAGTTTATCATTAGATTTTAATATTAGATTTCCAATTTTTTGCATCCGTATTTACAGATACATGATCAGGGGCATTAACATGCAGGTGCAGTACACTAAAAGTGTGCTTAAGCAAGCCATTTGAGATGCATCATATTTTCTGCATACAGACCTTGAGATATGTTAGCTAGGAGACGTAAATTTTAAGCCCACTAGACATTCTTACTTCTGCTTGGCCCACTACCTTTACAATATCCAGGCCTTGTTGTAATGTCGGTTGGTCACTTCTAACTGAAAATCCTGGTCGGTCTGAATACCTACAAAAACAGCAAACAAGTTAAGTTGGGGAGGGGGCTTCCAATCAGTGTTATCTGGAATGATTAAGTCCTTTTTGAAACCAGAGACAAAGAGATTTTGTGCACTCCTTATCTCTTGACTTCAGGGAGCCAGCATCAGCAAGGAGTCAGGACAGACAGAAGGCAAGAACACTGTCATAACATAAGGGTCATTAATCCAGATTATCAGTGAATACACAAAGGTGTGGGAACCTAAAAGTGTTTGAAAAACACAGCAGGTGTTATTATTTATTTTGATGTTAGTTTTTTAAACAACAAATAAAGTTTTAATTCTATTATTACAGCAAAGCATTCACCGTCAGAAATCAGAATTTTGGGTAGAGGTATATTGAGAATGCTAAAATAAAGCTATATAGTCCATTCTTGCTGACTCTCCAGGAAGGTCTAGGAGACTTCCGACATAATGGATGATCTCATGGATTCCAGATAGAATCTGAAAATGTCCCTGAAGCCAGACCAGACAAAGAAGCAGTGGGCTAAACCCAGTGTGATGAGGCAAATCATGGCATTGTTCTACACCCACAGCGGAGGTGGGACGCTATTTGTATTATCGCGTCGCAGGGGGACAGAGCATTATGACACATGTTGCCTCATTAAATCCCTTTAGCATAGACTTCATGGAGATAACCTCTGCATCTCACAGAGGACAGGCCTGAAAAGTCAGCAACTATGACATAGACCTTCTTTGGATGCAATGTAGGTGGTTAGTGTCCATTCCTATGGAATTCTACAGGGACTTTAACAAGTCCCAATACACAAAACAGCAAGGAGTGTTCATTCAACAAGGAAACTACTGAATGCAATATAAACACTTTTGCCAATGCTTGTGTGTACTTATTAATATATCATAGTATGATGTTTTCTCAGTGCTTCACTTGTTTACTAAGCACTGTGAAACAAGCGCTAAATGCTAACATTTAGCATCTGTTTCTATTACACACCAGGAAGCTTTGGGTAAGTGTTCCCCATATGCTCATGCATCTCTATCCAACTACCTTTTTACTAAGAAAAACAGATGGTTTGTAAAGGGCAAACAGCCAAAAACAAAACAAAAAAAAACGAAATAAGAAAATAGAATTAATAAAGTTATATATTACCATAAAAATATTTATGTTGCTTCCTGAATAGACTTGTCCTAGTCATGGCTTTGCTAGTTTACATACATGGTATTAGGTAAGTACATCAGAGCCCAGTATTAGTTATGAATTAATTAATGGTGCATTTCAATTAGAAAAAAATAATAATAATGATAGCAAATAATAATAACAACAGTTTTGCAATATTTGAGATACACTACTGCTATAGCTATTTCCGCAATTTATACAGACTATTGGTTAACCTGTAGCTCTCTAGCATCGTGGAACTACAAGTGCCAGCACGCCCTGTAAATTTACACAGTAGTATTGCCACACGCTACCTTGGCTTCATACATTTTTTCCAGGTCAACTAGCTTCGGCAATAATATTATAGGTAGGGCACTAGTTGGACAAATTCTCGAAATAACGCTCTACCTATTACAATATATTGCTAGTTGCTACAGTAAATCAGTCTCTGTTAAAATGTCCGACTCCTTTGAGAGAAGTGAAGACAACTAATAGTGTAGTTAGTATATACTATTTTACTCTAGTGTGTTACAATCGGCGTTCTGACATTGAGAAAAAAATAGATTACCGATGACGTGTTGGGCACCATTTATGTCTCCATGAAAATGGCCGTCCCCGTTGTTAGGAGGGACAGTTACGTATGTCCGGTAGGAGGGGCGCAGGGCGGAGCTAAGGATTGGTCCACAGCTTCTCCTCGGTGTTCCGATCCAGAGACCAGAATGTGTGTGTGAGACATCTCCCGGGCAGAGCAGCATCATGGCTGCAGATACTGCCGCCTGCAATACTCAGGTGGGAGCACGTACATCCCTGTGATGGAAACGCTGAGTGCACCTACCTGCTTACATCTCTGTCTAGTTCAGTGTTGGCTAACCTGTGACACTCCAGGTGTTGTGAAACTACAAGTCCCAGCATGCCCTTCCAGCAATAAGCTGCTGGGACTTGTAGTTTCACAACACCTGGAGTGTCACAGGTTTGCCAACACTGGTCTAGTTATTGAGATACAGCATGTTATGGGTTGTTATTGCTTAGAGCACTGAATCATTTACACTCTATTATATAAAAACGTCCACTCCCATAAACTTTGTTTTTATTGTTATTATAGTTATTAACAACGATTTTAGTATATTTAGTGCTTACATCTTTATTCAGATTGATATTAAAATTAAATTGTTACAAGCAGCTAACATTGGTATTTGAATCAGAGTTTCTCATGATCCTAGATACCTTAAACCCAATTATAATGATGCAAGTGTTGGGTGCATGAATGTATACCTGGTACTTGCATCATCAACATCTTGAGTATGCTCGCTGACACATAACTGGAAATGGCATCTTGTTAAGTGCTTAACAACAATGCAAAAATACTTCAGTATCTGCCTGAATGGGTGACCTAGTTTTATCAGATTGCACATAAACGAGAAGTAGACAGGAACCATTATTGTAATTTGTTTTTTTAAAAAAATCATTTGTTCATATTGTTTTTCACCCAGGGGTCTAGATTAGTACATGATGACTTGTTCCATGTCTCGCCTGCACCTCTGCAGCATTAGATCAATGTTATGAGTGTCTATAGATGCTGGCATGGGTTGTATCTTCCCTGCATCTAGCTGCGTCATAGCGTATGTCACAATTATGTTACCACTTACTCAAGTGCCTTGTAAGTGTAGATTGAATTGTCTGTTCTGCTCATTGAGTGCCAGCAAACAATCAATAGTCCTGACTGATTTAAGATTGTATGGTGATTAACAGTTACATGTAACAACAAACTGTCTAGACAGTCTGACACACTAAACATAAGCATTTGTTGAGTAGCGTTTAGCCCTAGATGCTGTTAAAGATGCTGGAAAAATGCTGCACGCTTCTCATAAGTCCTCATGCTGGTGCAGGGAAAGAGACAGCCGGTCCTCATGCTGGTGGAAGGAAAGAGACAGCTGGTCCTCATGCTGGTGCAGGGAAAGAGACAGCCGGTCCTCATGCTGGTAAAGGGAAAGAGACAGCCGGTTCTCATGCTGGTGGAGGGAAAGAGACAGCCGGTCCTCATGCTGGTGGAGCGAAAGAGACAGCCGGTCCTCATGCTGGTGGAGCGAAAGAGACAGCCGGTCCTCATGCTGATGCGGGGAAAGAGACAGCCGGTCCTCAGGCACAGTGGCGTAGTGGTTAGCACGTCTGCCTCACAGCACTGGGGTCATGAGTTCGATTCCCGACCATGGCCTTATCTGTGTGGAGTTTGTATGTTCTCCCTGTGTTTGCGTGGGTTTCCTCTGGGTGCTCCGGTTTCCTCCCACACTCCAAAAATATACTAGTAGGTTAATTGGCTGCAATCAAAAAAAAAATTGACCCTAGTCTCTGTCTGTCTGTCTGTCTGTCTGTGTCTATAGTAGGAAATTTAGACTGTAAGCTCCAATGGGGCAGGGACTGATGTGAATGAGTTCTCTGTGCAGCTCTGCGGAATTAGTGGCACTATATAAATAAATGATGATGATGATGATAGTTTGCTATGTGTTTGTGTCAGTATTGTTTGTCCTATGCATATAAAAAGATTGTACAAATGATGATTAAAAGGAAATTATGGCCTCATTTAAACAGTGTCATACAAGCAGACATATACAGCCAGGTAGCTGATGCTCTTAAACAATTACTGCTGTCCACTAACTTTAAAGAATAATTTATGTTGAGGTCTATGGATATGGATGCTCGATTCTCCTCTTTGAAGTGGACCTTTCACCTAAACACAGTGGAGGCATACATGTTGTAGGCTGGAACCTATATGCCAAGAACCAATGTCATCACTGAGGCCCTTCCATGGGCAAACGCAGAATTTGTAGAGGGGGGTTTCCACACTGCACCGCCAGTGGGCGTGACCAGCATGCATGGGGGGCGTGGCTATAATTTCAGACAGTGCTTGGCTGCTCTCCAACTCTACCTATTCCTATAATATACATGGGCAATGCTGCATGCACTACTGTTAGATGCACGCAGCTCTCCCTTTTCAAGCAGAGCCTTGTGAAGTGGGGACAGGGTCCAGCCACTTCAATTATACAGTGCCCCATGCTTGGAGGGGGCTTTCCAGGCACCAGGAACCCCCCCCCCCCCCCCCTCGGTTTGCCTATGCCCCCCTAACTAATATTCATCAGACCTATATTCATGAATTAATTAGCTACGTTCTCAAGCATAGTAGCTCAGCCCACAAAATGACTGTTTTCACTGGGTGTAGGTGATAGGCCCACTCTAAAAGATCATTGGGCTCCTAGACAAGCCTGACTGGCTCGTGGCAATAGATTATTTGTCCACTCCTTGTATAGAAGTCTGTATATACCCTCCATTCTCAGGCCATAATCTTTTCAAGCGATTCTTGTAAAATTAGCAGTTATTGTTTCACAAAAGGCAGAGAGGGAGCCCCCTCTATCAGTATCCTGTGCTTTTCTTCAGGTCGTGAACATATTTTCCACTCATTTTCATCATAGCGTATACTGTGTTTTTACTCAGAATTCAAGATACCTCTTTGAAATAACAATGTGATGATATTTTTAAAGTAATATGAATGTTTAATGACTGGGGATTTCCAGAAAAAAAGCCACAAACTTACTATAGTTATTGTTTCCTCTTTTTAGGCATTAATAAATTATTATTGCCAGGAAAAGTACTTTCATCATGTTCAAACCTCAGCTAATGAGGGTCTCAAGGAGTATGTTAACGATCCTGTACTTCTTTTTTTCCGGGCCTTTGGGATGTTAATGGAAGGTAATCAGTTTTTGTTGAAATTCTCGATTAATACTTTAACTCTTATTCTCTGTGAAAAATGTAATTTTGCCACTATTTCCCAATAACTCGTTTATTTTGCTCACTATAGATCAGGTGTCGGAGTCCATCCATGAACTGGAATTGATGAAAGACAACTCTGATATCTCACTATGTTCTCTTATGGCTTTAATTTATGCTCACAAGAAAAGTTCATGTCCAGGTAAACATCACAACTTACCTATAATTCATGATTATATGCACCGTCATGTAGTATAATCATTTTCAAATATATCATCATCGGCGGCTATTTATATAGCGCCACTGATTCCGCAGCGCTGTACAGAGAACTCACTCACATCAGTCCCTGCCCCATTGGAGCTTACAGGCTAAATTCCCTAACACACAGACCGAGAGAGATTAATGTCAATTTAGTAGCAGTCAATTAACCTACTAGTGTGTTTTTCGAGTGTGAGAGGAAACCCACGCAACACAGGAAGTACATACAGGGCCTGATTCATTAAGAAAAGTAAACAAAACCTTGGCAAAACCATGTTGCTTTGGAGGGGGAGCTAAATTTAAAATGTGGGGATGGATTTATATTTGTCCATGTCCTAGATCAACTTTAAATTGCTTTGTAAAAATAAATCTATCAAGTATTTGTGAAAAACAGCCAGTATTTAACTTATTTGCAAAATAATAAACTAATATGCACCCATTCATCATCATCATCATCATCATCATCATTTATTTATATAGCGACACTGATTCTGCAGCGCTGTACAGAGAACTCATTCACATCAGTCCCTGCCCCGTTGGAGCTTACTGCAAAATTCCATAACACACACACAGACAGACAGAGAGAGAGAGACTAGGGGCAATTTTGATAGAAACCAAATAACCTACTAGTATGTTTTTGGAGCATGGGGAGAAACTGGAGCATCCGGAGGAAACTCACGCAAACACAGGGAGAACATACAAACTCCTCACATATAAGGCCATGGTCGGAAATTGAACTCATGACCCCAGTGGTGTGAGGCAGAAGTGCTAACAACTTAGCCATCGTGCTGCCCTACCCCTTGGATTGTAACATGGTTTTGTCCAGGAGAAAACTTCCTCATATATTGCCTTACTTTCCTTTATGAATCAGGCCCACAAATTCCACACAGATAAGGCCATGGTCTGGAATTGAACTCATGACCCTAGTGCTGTGAGGCAGAAGTGCCTATATGTGACCTTATATTCATACAGCTTATGCAGCAGTGTAATTCACTATTAAATTGCCCACCATGACCTGCCAATCATAATTAAGCTGCCTGACATGATGGTTTAAAGGGTATTTCTACATTTGGTTATTTTAGACCATATCCCTTACTTCCCAACGTTGCAGAGCAGCAGGCATTGTTATGGATGTTCAAGTCCCTTTTTCCCTACCGTAGTAGTAGATGCTAAAGTCACTTACCCTATTTGTACACAATATAATAATGTAAGTAATAAACAGTCTTAATAAATGCAAAAGTTGCATTTTCTATATAAAACTATGCAATATAAATTGACATCTTGAGATAGAACAAGTCACTTTACGTTCATGTAGACAGAGTAACCATTCAGAAGCTGGAAACGAGAATGAAGGAGCAGCGGAAAACAGCGGGACATAGAGCCTTATATTATGCTGGGCTATTCCTGTGGCATGTGGGACGCCATGATAAAGCCAGAGAATATGTGGACAGGATGATCAAAATATCCAATGGCGACCGAGACGTAAGTAGTACTGCTCTGTTATACACTACAGCCTTATCAATCTATTAGCTGTAATGGTTAATACAAAACGTCAGATGTTTTGCTATGTTCCTATGACTTTAAATTAAACTAACAAGAAAAGATGACATGCAGGTATATAGCGCCAATCACTAGCAGCCTTGGGATGAATGAACTAATTGCATAAGAGATCATAGTTAAACATATTTTGACAGGACATTATGGGAATATTCTCAGCTAATTTTGTGACTCCTTTTTTTAAGTTTTTTTCCTCAACGCAGGTAGTCCATGGGGAATTAAAAACGGTTCTATGTCAAATTGACATCAAAAACCATTTTATGAAGTGGAGTAACAGAATTGTATTAGTTCTGAATAAATCATAGCAGAATAGACTGTCTTTATTGTCTGATGAGAGGAAATGAAATTAGAATGTCTGGTTTTGCAGGGATTGGTCTTAAAAGGATGGCTTGATTTGTCCTGTGGGAGAGAGGCTTATACTAAAAAGGCTCTGAAGTACTTAGAGGAAGCACTGCATGATGGAATGGATGCGTTCGCTATGATGGGGAAGGTAAGATTACCAAAAATAAAAGTCAATGTGTTTTGCAGGTAGAATCAGCTGTGGAAATCTTTGTAGTGATGTGGTTTCAATAGTTTGCCTTTAAAACATAGCTGCTTCTTTTTGCACTTTTTTTCGTCAGAAAAAAAAAAGAAAATGCCCATCACTTAGAGAGTGATGGGCAAAGGGGTAGATCAACTTGTGAGAACTCCCTTCCTGGGAGGGGAGATCTCCCTGGCAATTTCTGGGGTTGTTAAGTCCCACCCCTCTACTTAACTAACAGAACTGACCAGCATCCAGGCGTTATCCCTGCTGTCCCGGGAGCCCGGGAGAACTCCCAGAAATGTTGTAGTCTCCCACACATTCCAGGAGAGTAGGCAGCTATGCAATAGATGTGATATCTAATTTGGGGTGTACTGTTTTGAAAGAAATACATTGGGAAGAGAATATATTTGGATTACTATTGTTTCAATGACACTGAAATAACTTTGAATTAGTTATAGGAAATAAAGTCCTTGTAACCTTTCCTCAAAAACACAAAATATTAAACTGGAATTACATTCTATTTCCCACCCGTTTATGATCCACCTTTCTTTTCTTGGTTTATACTTTAGTCTGCTTGTAATTGGGTTAGATACATATAAAAAAAAATAAAAACAGTGCTGACTCCTCACCAGTCCCATTCCCTGCAGTGTCGCTGCCAAGTTAGGCTTTAGACACATAAGAATCTTGGGAGGGCTGGTGCCTGTAGTAATACCTACTACCGGTCATATGTAGCCCTGGTGACTCTACTTGAGAGCCATTCGTGTAGAGCCCATATTTTGTCCCAGGACAGCTCAAAATCTTGCCACTGGGCACATTTATGTCTTATTGAGATAGTTGACTTAGTAATCTTTCTTCACTTTTCTTGTCACTTTGTGGACTGAACACAGATGTGAGAAACATGCTGTAGGTATTAACCCCTATCCTGAAACGGGTATTTTTCACTGGCAGGAGTTTTAACCTCCGATTGGACACAAACATGAGAAAATCGCGCATGTAAATTTACTGTGCGAGTGAGCTGGAACTGTTCATTTCAACTTCCATTTGAATAAAGATAGGTTTTTCTAACTGTTGTGCAGCACCGAGTGCCCAAAAGTCTTTTCTTAACTGAAAACACATATCAGGGAGATCTCTTGGTTTTGAGTTTCAAAAAAATACAGGAGCCCTTGAATTGGGCCCATCGACCGCAAATGGTGGTGGCAGCCATTCTTGTAACTTGACGGGCTTAATCCTCATGATGGTTGTATCCACTGTGTGTAGATGATGGGACTTTAATTATACCCTATTGCAATTATATATTCTGCTCAGATAGGCCTAAATGATCACTACTTCTATATGCATGTATATAAGTGTAGTGTGTGTGTGTGTGTATATATATATATATATATATATATATATATATATATATATATATATATATATATATATTAGTGTGTGTGTATATTAACAATGTGACATTTTGTCGACTGAACCACTATTCATTATATAAATAGAATATTGGCTCAGACCACTGAATAGTAGGTGTGGCCTCATTAGTGATGTCACTACATTCTAGTCCATTTAGTAAGTGCTGTAGAACACACCTTGGCCTAAGTGATTGTAGTTTTTGTTTTACTTTTATCTTTTATTACAAATACAAATGAAATGTTTCATTCCATAGGTAGTTTATGTATTTCTTCCTATGTTTGCAGGCTTACTATTATGAGTCGCGACAGAATTATTCTGGAGCCTTGGAAGCCGTGCACAAAATAATAGCCAACCATCCAGACTTTATTCCTGCTCTCATTAAGAAAATGAAGCTACAATTGGCTTTGCAAGATTGGGAACAGACTGCGGAGACAGCGCTAAGGTTCAGTATGCAGCTTACACCCCACCAATGTGTCAAGTGCTTTGTTTCCAGATAGTGAGAGATATTGAGAAATGTGTGGGCTGGTGGCATTTCAGTTGCTAGGAAAACAGCAAAGAACCAATTATGGATTGAAATTGTTTAACTGATTTTGAAAACACTGAGCTGGTGATCCTTTGTAGTTGAAGCATGTATTAGAATACCCTGTAGTTTGTGTTTGTATGCTGGATTTGTAACTAAAAATATCACACTTCTTGTCCCCTCAAATACCGTGGCGTTCACTTCATTGTAAAAGCAATTATTGGAGTTTACAGCCGGTCACAGCTCCGCTTAACGTGAAAGGGGGTTAAAGGGTTTAATGACCAGCTATTGGCCAAAGGTGGTGTTTTTTGTTGTTGTTTTTTTTTTTTTAACACTAGCAAGTATGCATGTTAAACGCATTCACTTTGACAGGCTAGCGTTAAAAGTATAATTGTTGGCATTCCCGATGTGTTTACTATAAATTTGAAAACTAGAACATCATGCATTCTGAAGACAATGGTAATGGGTATGATGAATCCAGAAAGAATGTTTTATATTGTAAAACATGTTTACTTGCATTTAAAGAGCATTAAAAGCGCATGTGTAAAAAAAAATAAAACAACAAAAAAAAAAAACCTAGTGGGTACTCGCCTTTGCCAGTGACCTTTGGTCACACCTTAAGCTCTGACAATTTAAAATGCCATGAGCCACAGAAATGATGATAAACCTGTATGTATCAGCCCCTTAGGTTGGAAGCCTTAACCTTAGCAGCTCTGACCATTGGCAAGAAGGAGGAGGTGTGTGATACCGGTGCAGTCTGCCACTAGGACGATTAGTGGGAGAGGACTGGCAGTACCACAGGTTACCGCCGCTTCTCCTGATCAGTTGTCAGCCAGGGATTTCTAACATTTATTTTTTTTCCCAGGCCATTTTCTGTCAATAATGCAGAGTTTATACTCTTTGTCCTTTAACCTAGGACTGCTCTCTGCACAGGGCTAAGCTGTGTTGTATCCAAGGGCAAACATATAAACACCCATGCTCAGTTGCTATAAAATCCTTGGCAAAAAGCACGAAGTGAAGCTAGAAGATTATGCAATCTCTTTAGTAAATGTTGCAGGAGAGCACGTACAAACCAAAGTCATTTCACGGTGGGTCGTTTCCATAAAGTAATTGGAGCACATTTTCCGGTTGATCAAACTTAATAATTACTGCATCATTATTTAAACGGAGGTGAGAGGTATAAGTCCCAGATCATTCAGAAGCCTATCATTACTAATAGCTCCACTGGGGCAGAGAGTCAATAAATGAAAACTCTGTACAGCTCTCTGTATGTCACAGAAGAACTACAGAGAATAAAAACTAAAACAGCTCTTACCAATTTATATTACCTATATATCTGTATTACTTTCCCTTTACTATACCTTACACTTGTGATTTGGTGTGTCATTTGGCAGCTCACTTAGTTTGACATAGACACCAGTGTTAAAGATGAGTCCGTAAGTTCTTGGTTAAGAATATAATGACTCTGCGATACTTATCTGACCTCTGCTGCAGGGAAATGATTAATCTTTTGTTTACAATGGACACTTATCCTGCGCTATTGGGGGTGGATTGAAAGCTGAAGTTGAGCACTTCTGGAATATATCACACACCCACGGATAATGCACACACAATATGTCATGGAAAGATCCGGATAAGTAAGATGTTTTGAAAGCGAATGTTATTTGTTCTTGGCACTGGGAATATTAATATACAGTCTAGGCAAATGATTTATTTTCTTGCACAGTTCACACTTTGAAGAGACTACGCTTATTACGGAGAGTAGAGGAGAGTGAACATTGTGTGCTTTGTAAATCCATTTGAGGCATTGGTCCAGGCATTTTATTTTCATGCACGGTCTGCTTACAGAGCATTGGACTTTAACGTATGTTGCTCTGTGAACGAGGGGAGTGACCTTCCATAGGGATAAAGGATTCCGAAGCCTATCAGGCTGTGAAAATGCACCCTGCACAGAGCGCACTTAACAAGCCCGTAACGACACATTGTTTGTTTTAAGGAAATGCATAAAAAAGAGGCATCTAATTAGAAGTAATCAAAAATTCACAGATCATAAATCTTCTCTGGCCCAAATGACTGGTGTACTGCATCATGTTATGTGAACGGTCGTCACGTGACTCATTCTTCACATTGATTTGACACCCAAACTGTTGAATATGATAGATTGCAAACTGGTTTGCATTTTGTACATGTGCATTGTGATGGATTTTAATTAGAGATGCTTGGGCTCGGTTTTCTGAAAACCAAACCCACCCGAACTTAGGGGATCCAAGTAGGCTCGCGGGTCGGTAATTTTGCGTGTCCTCAGATATGAATCAAGCCAAAAAATCATTGTTGCATTGTCGGATCTCACGGGTTTTAGATTCCATAAGTACCTCCCTCCCCAGGAGATCCAACGCCATTGCTCACACAGAAACAGGGGTAGCAGTGTTCTTGTCACTCTCCAGTGCCATTGCTCATACAGAAACAGGAGGGGTAGCAGTGCTCTTGTCACTTGACAAAAATTGACTGTAAATGACTGTAAATTAATGTTATTGAGGTTAATAATAATTTTAGATAAAAAATAGGGATCCAAAACACACGAGGGTGGTTTTGCCAAAACACGAAGTTAATCCAGATCCAAAAGCAAAACACGGGGGTCAGTGAACATCTCTAGTTTATAGTAATGAGTAATACAGATTTTCATTTTCCCTTACAGGTTGCTACAGAAAGACAGACACAACCTGGAAGCCATCAGGATGCTAGCCCTTCATTACCTGTGCAGGGAGGGGAACGTACATGAGGCATGGTTTTACATTTGTTTTTCTTATTTAAAGATTTAGCATTGGATGGCAGAAAAGAACCAGTTACCATCTATTCTACCCATTTCAGAGCCTAGATATTTTGTTTATTTTTAATGATGTGTGGGCAAGCAGTGTTTGGTGGGGGTTACCTCTACTTGATGGTAGATGTAGGTCTTGTTGTGCTGGGCCTTAGTACAACAGGATGTATGTACAATCTCCCTATTATTTCCGACCTCTCCTGTCAAACTGGAACTGCGTGTGATATGATCTCCATCTCTTCTGCAATACAGCAGTAAATGACAAATGTCACTCACCAAAACCATGGCTTTTTGTATGGCTGTCGTACAGAAGTGTTTTGAGTGTCACACAGACTAATGCCCAAATCCGTAAAGAAGATTTGAAGTTTTGGGAATTCTCACAGACTGTGACTACAATTCCTCTTATGAATGTGGCATCCTTCAAGGACACGAGGTTAGGCAATCTTCTTTTTCCATCTCTAGTTGAGCACATAAGTCAACCTTTGCAGCCATTTGCATGGCTAAAGAGACTTCACTTGGGTGGAACAACTCCTGGTGACGTTGCACAATTCCGCTCACAGGGCAGAGCTTATGCAACTTGTCTCAAATATCTTGGATGCATTATCCTACATGAAGGGCGCAACCCTTGATTCTGCCAGCCTAGCAGCTAAATTGTTGGGCAATTTTGTGGAGGCCTTCAGAATCCTCTGGTTAAAATCTTGATCGGTGGACAACAAAGATGACTGTCTGCGATGCCTCTTTCAGGGAAGGCCGTCTACGGGATCTGGAGAAGATAAATAAGGGTTTTCAAGAATAAACTAAAACCTGTTAATAGCTCCTTTTGATCGTTGAACCCCAGGCTGCCTCCTTGGTGGCAAAGCAGGACAAAAAAAAAAGAAGCTCTTTTGCATCAGAAATGGCAGGGCCCTCATCTCTGGTGACATTTGGTTGTATTCTGTGTACAAACCCCCTGAATATGCAATCTGAGATGTTGGATATCCTTTTCAGAGCTCCCTGCCAACCATTTCTTCATCTCACAGGTTTTCAGATTCCCAGGGTACAGAAATGGTTGCCTTTTGATCATTCAAGGACTGCTGGGTGCTGTGGTCATTTGTCCTGTCCTTAATCATATTTGTAGTCTATCTTTCCTTTTGCTTCTTTCAGCCAATGTTGAATCCCTCAACAAATTCTTTGGAGCAAGAGTGATTAGAGAGGGAGTCAGTCTGGGTGGTTATTCAACCAATAAAGAAAGGGGAGTTTCTGGCATCCATGGATATAAAGATGTCTACCTTCCCTATAACCTGGAACTTATGGTTATCTCTCTGACCCCGAGCATCTATACCATTGGTGGCTTGTCTGAAGCATCAGGGGTGCATTGAATGCCCCAGGCTACGAGGGAGGCATCTCGCATCCTGCAATATTGTTTATACAATTTTGGCTACTTTTTGGGGTGGCCAACTGGAGAACAGAATTAATGAGTCGACAGCATCAGGCGAGTGGGCCTGGGCTAAGTGTTTTGGGACCTTCTACAGATCTAGATTTCAATGTAATATTGCACGTCTTGGTTTTATGCATTATTAGTTATGTAGTTTATATCATTACATATGTGCTTACACAGTAATAAAAGTTTACTGGCATTAGAAATAAGTATACTATTACATCTAACGTGCTTTTCTAACTCTAGGCAGCAACTAAACTGGGAGATTTAATCAACACTATGGATCAGTTTGAACCACACAACGCTCACCTGTACTATAGCATGTCGTTAGCCTTTAGCAGAATGGTAAGTGATGTATGTGATATATGGTACGTGAAATAATATCATTGATTTCTACTGGTTGCAAATTAGAAACATGGAATTTGATAGCAGAATAGAACCTACAGGTCCATCTTCTCTGCCATTTTCTTTGTACGCTACAAACTGATAATGTCAAAACGCCTTCTGTTTAAAAACTACTGATGTTTTTAAAATAGTTACATTATGTATATATTGTACATATTTCTTTTAAAAGTGTACCTGTCGACTACACAATGTGATGGCCGCCATTTTATGAGCCGAACCAATATTTAGTTAATCCGCTAACTACGCATGCCTCAAACGATGTCACTAGTTCGTAGCAAATTGATAAATTATATTCTTATGAATAGCTAACATAAAATGCTTTGCTGATTGTAGGCGACAGGTACACTTTAAGAGACGTATCATTTTTGCTAATACCCCATTCACATTGCCTAAAAGAACCGAGTTTTTGCCGACGCGAGCTCCGACGAACCGGGTCTAGGTTCAGTGTGAATTGGTCCCGGGGCATCTACCCGGTTTGGATGACCTGGAAATAAGGTTGAGTTTTTTGCAGGGTTATTTCCGGGTCCAACCCAGGTAGCCGCCAGTGTGAACGATAAAACCCGGGTCTCACCGAACACCATTTAAAAGTTAAAAAAAAATTAAAATCATCATCATAAGAGGAGCCAATCAGAGCTCCTCTTGTGATGTTGCCAGGGAGACCCAGGCAGACCCGTGTTCAGTGTGAGGATGGTCTACCTGGGTATTTGTCGGGGCGGGAGGCTCTACCCCCCGGCAATATCCCGTGTTCATATACCTGGGATATTGCCGGGGTGGCAATCTGAAAGTGGTATAAGAGAACACATGTTTCTGGGCAAAGGCTCCTAAATTATGAGTGTATTTTTGCTGTAATGCGATTTTCATTCTAAAGTGTAAATGCAAACATTTTTTTCAGTTGCAATCTGCTGGTCCAACCCTATTTTTTTAATCAGCAAAAGCACCACCACTCTGGAATTAAATTTAAAGATTAATAACTTTTATTTGTGTGCTAAATTGTACCTGTATCTTACACATTAGGATGTAGCCATTTGTAGGCTGAACCAATATTTTCAATGCAGCCTATTAGTGCATTAGGAACTAATGAAGTCACCAAAGCATGAGGCGTTTTTACCTGATGCCTCACAGATGTCACTGGTTCTCCGGGAATGCATATGTTGCAGTCTCAATACTTTTGCCTCATGCCCTGGTAATGTCACTAGTTCATTATGTACTTGTAGGTTGCTTTTGATGAATATTGTTGTAACCAGAAAAATGGCTATTTCCTGTGGCAATTAATATAATGTAAGGACCTGTCATATGGCCTGAGTCATTAAGGAAAGTAAGGCAATTAAAGGAGTAAATGTTTTCCAGGACAAACCATGTTACAATGCGAGGGGTGCAAATGAGTTCATTATTTTGCACGTAAGGAAAATACCGGCTGTTTTTTCATCTAGCACAAAAATACTTGATGGCTTTATTTTTATACTGAAATTTAAAGTTGTTTTAGGACATTCCCTACCCCAACTATAAATTTGTCCCCACATTTTAAATTTACCTCCCCTCCAATGCAACATGGTCTTGCCCAGGTGCAAAGTTACTCCTTTTTTATGCTTTGCTCTCCTTAATGACTCAGGCCCATAGTCTTAATCAATTAAGCAGTAATTGGCATCTATTTTCATAAATTCCAATTATTTCACTATTGCATTTCTTTTACATTAATGTTGTCTATAAAAGTAATATTTGAAACCACAGAAATGAGTAAATGAGACTAATAAAAGCAAATGGCTATCGTCACATCATATATGTGCTATTAACATATTGTTACAAAGTAATCATTTTTTGTGTTACTCCATGAAAAGAATATTAAAGTGTTTGCTACTTTTGGAACCTTTTCTTCTGGTGGCATATTAGAATATATATTGTTTTACTTTATGGACGTTATATGACAAACAATGAGAAAAAGAAAAAAAACAAGTGGCGCAACCCCAAATTATTTCACCGAAATGTGATCACGTACTTCTGAGTTTAACAATGCTAAATAAGAGTAATTTATATATAGTTATAGAGATGAGGAAGAAAGGTGGGCATGTTGGTTGTAAGATTTCATGAAGATATGCTGTGCCCGAGGTTGGGTGCAGGCTACCATTGTGCGGGCATTAGATCCGAATAGCACTGGATCGTATAAGTGTAAGGGGAGATCGGATCTGGACTCCCCTGCACTGCTATAGGGGCCACCACCACACAGGGATCTCCTGGTGACAACAAGGCAATAAGAGACTTGAGACTACGAAACTTTGGATTTAATGAAAACAGAAATGTTTTCCACACCATAAGAGTTGAAGTTGTAACACTATGAATGAATGTCTATGTTCTTTTTGTTTTTTTTTAGTGTGAACGTAACCAGCTCATCCTTCAACATACCTATACATTGGTGGAGCGCGCAGTTAGTTTGGCTCCTCATAATCCCACCTTTGCTATTGAGCTTGGCTATCAACTCTTACTACAAGGTCGGGTTAAGGAAGCTTTAAAATCATTCAAAACCGTGATGTCTCTCGACGAGTCCAGTGTGCCTGCGCTTACCGGTAAGAGATGATGATTATGATGTGATGACATTTGGTTTGACTCCTTCATGAAACAACCATTTTCGATACATCCCATCATGTTCTATTTCCTATGGGCACATAACTCTGATCTTGTAGCCTGTGGAATTAAGGGATGTCTTGAAAGTTTAGTCTTGGGTGGAGTTAAATATGTTAAGCTATAATACAGATGGTCCAATGGTGCTTCTTTAGATCATACAGTAGTCTTGTTGACGACACTCCTTAAACTTTCCATTCCCATGACTGAGAAGTTTATGGAAGATGGGTGATTATCAATACTGCTGCCTGATAAGAACAAGGTAATAGGTGAGAGGTGTGTAGCACTTGTCCATTGGACCCATTGAAGGAAGTGCTTTACTCAAGGTAGATAGAATTCTTTATAGCATAATTCATTGAACTCCACCTACAACATAATTTTTAGTTTTGGGTGTAATTCTTCTTTAGTGTGAGCATTAATCTTTAATAAAAGTGTTTAACACTGGTAAATTCATGTCCACCTTGGTGTCCTTAAAGGACCATGACCATTAAATTAGCAAATATAAAAAGAGCTACTAACAATTTCTCTTTCATCCTATCTGGGGGACACTGCTACCATGGGTTGTATGAGGGGAGCGTGGAGTTGGCACTTAACTAGTTAACTTGTTTAATGTATCCCTGCTGACAGACCCTTCCCCTCTGCAACCCTCGTAGTTCCTCAGTTTAGATTAAGTGCCCAAGGGAGTTGGGCTTCATTTTTGTGCCAGCATAGCTTTTTACTTTGATTTACGCTTTTATTCCTTTATTTTTTTAGGAAAGTTTTGGTGGTTTTTTTTGTTTGTTTTTTTATCTGTTTTTATATTATTTGAGAAGTGTGTTCTAGAGATGGAGAACACACTGCTTTTTGCGCAGCCACAATATACTGTCTTGTGAGAGCTGGATGGGCCAATTCCTTTCGGTCGGTTCCATTCCCGCTGCTTCCAATGGGACCTCTTAACGAAGTGGTCAGGTTTCCACCTGCAGTTGGAACGCCAGAGGTTAGGTTTGTCTTCCAAAGCAAGGGTGTCTCTTCAGTGGTGGTTGGTCCAGGATCACCTAGCGGTAGGCAGGTCCTTTGCCCCGTGGTCCCTGATCATGGTGACCACAGACGCCAGCTTGAAGGGGAGGGGGGCTGTGGCCCTTCACTTACGCCTTCAAGGCCTTGGTCGACTCAGGAGTCTTCCCTATCAATATTCTGGAGTTGAAAGCCATGCTAATGGCTTTTCAAGGCGCCCAGACCATGCTTCGGGGTTTTCCAGTCAGGTTACAATCCGACAATGTCACAGCAGTGACTTATGTCAACAGACAGGACGGAACCACAAGTGCAGGCGCAATGGCAATTGCAGCACAGATCTTTGCCTGTGTTCATCACAGGCATCTAGAACTGGGAGGCAGATTATCTAAGCCGTCATGCAGTGATGCCGGGGGAGTGGTCACTCCATCCGGAGGTCTTCCAGTTGCTGATCCGGAGATAGGGTTTCCCGGACCTGAACCTCATGGCGTCGAGGCACAACAGGAAGGTTCCAAGATTCTGCGCAAGGGCAAGGGACCCCCTGGCGGTAGCCGTTGACGTCATGACAATGCCCTAGGACTTCCGGTTCGGATATCTGTTCCCACCCATACCCAGGATTGACCGGGTTCTCAGAAGGGTAAGACAAGGGGGACTCCCAGTGATACTGGTGACTCCCGCCTGGAAACGGACAGTATAGTATGCAGACATTATCTCAGGGGCAGTAGGTCAAGGAGTGCGTCTACCACTGCAAGACGACCTCCTTCTCCGGGGCCCATTCCGACATCAGGACTTGCCATGGCTGACTTTAAAGTCATGGCTGTTGAAGCCAGCTTTTGGCGGTCTAGAGGTTACTCTCCAAGAGTTGTGAACACGCTGTTGCTCGTAAAAAAAAAATTTCAGCTCGCATCTACCACCGCATCTGGCGCACTTATATCAGATGGTGTGAGAATCGGCACTGCCATACGTCGTCTTTTCGTCTTCCCAGGTTTCTGGCATTCCTCCAGGATGGCCTGGATGCAGGTCTCCATTTGGGCTCTTTAAAAGTACAAATATCAGCCCTTACGGTTTTCTTTCACCTTTGATTTGAGGACATGTCAGATATTAGTACGTTTCTGCAGGGAGTCTTGCATATCCAACTGCCTTATGTTCTGCCTACGGCACCATGGCATCTCAACCTGGTACTCGATATGCTTAGGGGGCCTCCTTTTTGAACCGTTGAATTCAGCTAATCTAAGGTTCTTATCGTGGAAAGTAGCATTCTTTCTCGCAATTGTATCAGCTCGTAGAGTGTCAGAGTTAGGAGCCCTTTCGTGTCGTGAGCCAAATTACGGAGAAAATTCTATGGAATGTTTGGATGTGATCAGGGCCCTCCGAATTTATTTGAGAAGGACTTCCCACATTGGATGCACAGATTCTTTATTCTTTTTTATTCACATAAAAGAGGATGGCCAGCCTCTAAGCAATCCATTGCAAGATGGATTACTGCAACCATTAGTCAGGTTTACATCAGTGCTAACCGGCCGGCGCCAGGTTGACTTACTGCCCATTCTACTCGTTCGGTGAGGGCATCCTAGACAGCGAGACATGGGGCCTCAGTGGATCAACTTTGCAGAACAGCCACCTGATCCTCGTTTTACATTTTTACAAAATGATATCAATTCCATGTATTTGCGTCTACATACGCCAATTTTGGCCATAGTGCTCTACGTGCCGGGCTGTCAGAGCAGTCCCACCCTTAGGGGGGCTGCTTTAGAATATCCCCATGTTAGCAGTGTCCCCCAGATAGGATGAAGGAGAAAACACTTTTTTAATACTTACAATAAATTTGTTTCTCTGATTGCATCAGGGGTACACTGCGTTCCTTCCCTTCTGCTCTTCTGCTGTATGTTCTTTGATTGATCTATCTTCCTTGGGGCTTTGTAATTAAACTGAGGAGCTACAGGGGTTGCAGAGGGGAGGGGTTTGTCAGCATGGATACATTAAACATGTTAACTAGTAGAGTTCCAACTCCACGCTCCCCTCATACAACGCATGGTAGCAGTGTCCCCCAGATGGAATCAGAGAAACGCATTTATCGTAAGTATAAAAATCCTTTTTTTGGGGGGAACTGATCAGAACTGAAGATATTTGACATAAAGCTGTAAGGGTGGGGAAATATATGACAGATTTCCAGCAATCCCATTACAAGAGTCGGCTTCTTATAGCCGTAAACGGCTGGTAACAGAGAATACAGCTGCATAGCAAATGTCAATACAGTGATGACAGTTTGGATTGTAGGTTCAGTGATAAACTTCTGTTAATAAGGAAGATAATAATTAGTACATTTATATTTGCATCATGTTGTATTGTTTTTTATTCAAAAAAAATTCATTGATCCATTTGATCGGATTTTTCGTTTATCCCTTTACAGAGGCTGCCATCATATATTATATATGCAGAGAAACACTCCCACATATGCCATAATCGTATCTTACAATTTGAGCATGTGAGATGAGATCTTAATAATAATTGCTACATGTGTAACAACCCACAGCAATGGGGTCATGAGATCGGATCCAAACCATGGCCTTATCTGTGTGGGGTTCGTACGTTCTCCCTGTGTTTTCGCTCCCCTGGGGCAGGGACGGATGTGAGTGAGTTTTCTGTACAGCACTGCAGAATTAGTGGCGCTATATAAATAGCCGATGATGATTGCCCACTACTTAGAAACCATCGTATGGCTATTCTCAAGGCCTTGAGAAAGCTAAAACACTTTTGTCAGCCTTTGCCAGTGATGTTGTAATTTAAATAATGAATTGAATTCTAAATACTATTTTTATGTATGAATGGTATTCGCTAATAGGCTTTAGTATTTGCCCCAGTGCTGGAGGGATAGATCAGTTTAATGCTGCATGAATCTGAAGCAAATATAGGCAGACTGATCCAATAAGAGGTACATCTCGGTATCTACAATCTGTATACCTACGTAGTGATCATAGAGAATCACAAATAGCCCTGATATCCTATAGTTAATTTTATGAACTATTATTTCCATTATAGCTGAGTTTAAAGGACAATTAATTTAGACAACGATAAACTAGGGTGCTATGATTTCTATGATTAGAACAACAAAATAAGGAGACACAAAGCTTGTCAGTATTACTGCTTATTTTAATTCACAAGTTAAATAACTTTCGCACACCTTCACTATCTTCACTTGACTTTTTGTATTATAATCTTGCCGGTAGCAGAGATTAGGGGTCCTGCTATATACTGGATTATTTTTAGAAAATAATGACTAAAGATTTGTCATTTTAATAAAGGTAATTCTGTCTTCATTGATGTCCTAGGAGTGCCCCAATCTAATTACATCTCTTCTTCTTTTTTTCCAGAAGCCCGGCTTAGTCATAGAAAGGGGTTGGGGGGGGGGGGGGGGGGGCGCATTTTACACTCGTAATAATAGATGTATTCTTGGGATGTCTCGGCGGCTTTTGTGCTGCTGGAGTGCGGCTGTAGACACAACTGGAGCAATGTCATAATTACCTGAGTACGGTTATTATTTATTAACCGCTATTTATATCGCTCCAACATATTGTGCAGTAAATGTAAATCTTTGTCCAGTACTGAGAATGGCTGCTCAGACGAGGTACCAGCGCTGGGGATCTGCACCCCAAAAAATAGATATATATACAACCACAATATTGCGATGGTATAACCAAGTCTGCCACAAAGTACTTATGCACACATTATCTATTAAAATATTTTATTAAAACAATATGTAAACCACATAAAAGAATGGTAATGGATTCTAACCACATAAAAACATGTGAAATTGTATCAGTGCCACATAGGACAGATCACAACCTAGGTGCACCTACAAAAATGTCCAAAAATAGTATACAAATATAGTGCAGTCCAGCTACTATTAACGATACACTCCCATTATTGGTGCATTATATCGCAGGAGGATTCTCCATCAACCAAGGTTTTCTCACACCGCATATTATCATATCATAATATTACCATTCTTTTATCCATTACCATTCTTTTATTAAAACAATATGTAAACCATATTGTTTTAATACAATATTTTTAATAGATAATGTGTGCATAAGTACTTTGTGGCAGACTTGGTTGTACCATCGCAATATTGTGGTTGTTAACATATTGTACAGCACTCATTCACTCTCACTCACTAATACATTTTTGTTTGGACTGTGGGATAAAACTGAAGAACCTGGAGGAAAGCACACAGACTGCACACAGAAGTGCCCAGTTATATTACTCATGTCCCCAGCTCTGTGAGGCAGCGATGCTAACCACTGTGCAATCCTATAATTTGATATAAAGCAAGAGGGCAGTGCATATAGAACCTGGTGAATGCCCATTTGGCTACATATTAGTGAGCGGTAGAATGTTGCTGAATGAGGTGTAAGATGTAGGAACCATTATAATAAGGATTGTCCTGATAATGAGTTGAATAGTAAGGGTCAGTCTTCTGGGGTTTTCTAAAAATGTCTAACGTGATGTTTGCCGCAATAATTGTTTATTTTGAACTGAAGATCTGTACATATCCAGAAGACTGCTGCTGGGTAGTTATATCTAGCTTGGTAGATTTAATTCAACTATAAAACCTTTTTTCCCTTTAAATTGAAATTGAATTTGTTTCTGGAACATGTGGGTAAAATAACTGTGATCGGCTGTTGAATGCGTTCACGATGACAAGTCCACTTCTGTACAAACCTATCCAAGAAACTTACGGAGTCTACAAAATAGAAAAATACCCGTGAGGGACGTCATAATGAGGGGGTCACAGTGAGGATTTGTTCTGCCAGCATATTGTTATTTTCCACAAGCATCCAGCAAACATAGCACTCCTGTGACTTAGCACAATGAAAGCTTTCAATGAATCTACGCTGGAGGTGTTTTTCCAGCTCTTTGTGGCGGTGTTCGGGCTCACACATGAGACTTATTGGCAAGGGCTGAATAATATGAGAGCTAATGCATGCTGTAATAATTTGTAGGTATTATTCGATGTCAGCTAAACGAGGGACAGATACAATATGCTGATCAGCAGCTGGAATTTTTGACGGAGCTTCAACAGTCTATCGGAAAATCTGGGGTGAGTCAAACATGGATAAAGTGATTTATATGTTGGCTCGTCAGTTCTCAAACCTGGGCCCTGCAGATGTACATTCACATGATTGGAAGGTGTGATGTAAAGGACTCATTTGTATGTCTCTAGTTATATACATAATGGCCTGATTTAGAGTTGCAACCGCATATCTCGAATGTCCCCTTTTCCCTTTATGCATATGCACAGTAAAATGTGGTTGGATTGTAAGTTTTAAACAACTTGCACTTTATGCCTGGATAAGGGGATCAAGGATGGGCAATCACAGGTAGAATGCAGTAGCAGTAGAAGTGTAGCATCACCACTGAAGATGTACTAGTTACACCATAGTTGCTCCCGATTCCTAACCATCAAGGCAGTACAGTGGCGGGGGCGTGGCGTAGGATGTGAATTGCGCGCCATTGTGGCCCCACCCCCTTCTACAATTGGTCCGAAAAGTCAATTGCTGTTTAGAGGGCGGGGCCAAGTGACGCGACACGCTGGGCCTGTCCCCAACACCCCCCCCCCCCCAAATCTCCCAGAGCAAGCCTTGCCGATGTTGGCAAGTATGGGTTAGACTTGTCTGAATCTCTAGATACCCCTTTTAGGAGGCTTATATATTGTGGCTCACTAAGCCATGCTGTGAAGATATGTGCTAATGTTGATGATTTCTGTTGGCACAAGTAAAACCCATGGTCGCCAGAGCATGCTGGAGCTTGTGGAACTAGCAGTTTCAGCATGCCCTGGCACTCAGCGCCCACTGGAACATGTAGTTCCACAATAGTGCCTAAGTCGAAAAAAATACACATAGCGATTTTAAGTCTTTTAAAATAAAAACTCTTCCAAAGTCTTTGTTAGAGAAACATTCCTGAAGTATTAGTAGTACTTGCAGAGCTGTGACGAGAATGAATGAAGGGGTTGATATGCGAGCAGCCAATCAAATTGACTGGCTTGGCAAAACGTCTGTTCTCGTATTGACTCCTCGAGGACAGTTAAGTTCATTAATTTGTATTCCGGCTCCACAAGGATCATGTAGTGTTGTTTTCTTTGTTTTGTTTTATTTTTTGCAGCTTTCTCTACATAACACCCACCATGGCTGCTTCTATTCATCACTTTTTGTAAAAGCAGAGAAATAGGGTTCTGTTTTTTTTTTATAACTGCAGATTCCCTGTACAACAGAAAAAAAAACACGTAGACTGAAAATGTGTCCTCCCTGTGATTTATGTGTCCTCCCCAGGGGCAAACGCAGGATTTGTAGAGGGGGGTTTCCACACCATGCCGCCAGTGGGCGTGACCAACATGCATGGGGGCGTAGCTAGAATTTTAGACAGCTCTTGGCTGCTCCAACTCTTCCTATCCCCATAATATACATGGGCAATGCTACGTGCACTACTGTTAGCTGCATGCAGCTCTCCGTTTTCAAGCAGAGCCGTGTGATACAAGGGGAAGAGGTCCAGCCACCTCAATTATACAGTGCCCTAAGCTTGGAGGGGGGTTTCCAGGCACTAGGAAACCCCTCTTCGGTTTGCCTATGCTCCCTGTGATTTATGTCTCCTCCCTGTGATTTATGTCTCCTCCCTGTGATTTATGTCTCCTCCCTGTGATTTATTTGCTGCAGTGTGCTTTGAGTGGCTCTTTTTTTTAAGAATTCATTTTTAGCTAATAGCAATAATTGTACTGTGATATATACAGTAAGTACTAAAGGGGCATTTCATATACTATACCAAGTCAGGTCTCCGTCTAAAGCTGCCCATAAAACTGGTCAATTTGGCAGTTTTTGACCAGCTTTTCTCAGTGTGTGTAAATCAAAACAAGCACTCTGTCTAAGTAAAGTATGTTTGGGCTTGTTGGAAAACATTTGATTGCCCAATGGTGACTGTGTACCTGACATTGGGGGTATATGTGAACTGTCCCTTCAGGTCCAGTACATTTTAGACTACCACTTGTTTGATGTACATGACATCCAGTGGTTTGTCAAGTTTGTTTAACCTCCAATCGTTTCATGTGTGTCAACACAATGCACTGTTTAACAGTATTTTAATCATTTTTGGGTTGTTTTTTTTCCAGGAATTATCTTATCTACGAGCTGTGATAGCCATGAAGACCCAGAAAAAACAGGAAGAAGTTATCCACTTATTAAATGATGTCCTGGACAATCACTTCTCTTCTCTCCAAGGGCTGCCGCTTGGAATTCAATATTTCGAGAGACTAAACCCAGATTTCTTGCATGAAATTATTAGAGAATATCTAATTTTTTGCCCTACACAGGTAAATATATTACATTAGTTTAAACTGTGTTGTGCTGGTAAAAGAGATCTGTGTAATGCTACAAATTTTTGCAGATCTTGGCTCAGTGTTTATTGAAGAGATGGTACAATAAGTCTTTATTTTCCCAGCCTCCTGCACCAGGCCAGCCAGTGTCCCCCCTGCTAAAGCAGTGTATCTCTGTCCTGGAAACAGTAGTAAAGACAGCACCTGGTCTACAGCAAGCTGTGTTTCTGATTGCAAAAGTGAAATATTTAGCAGGTATGTCAAATACTCCTTATATCCTTACACTGTCTGCCTATCATCATCATCAGTTTTTTTATATAGCGCCAATAATTCCGCAGCGCTGCACAGAGAACTCATTCACATCAGTCCCTGCCCCCATTGGGGCTTACAGTCTAAATTCCTCTAACAGACACACATACAGACAGATAGACTAGGGTCAATTTTGATAGCAGCCAATTAACCTACTAGTATGTTTTTGGATTGTGGGAGGAAACCGGAGCACCCGGAGGAAACCCACGCAAACACAGGGAGAACATACAAACTCCACACAGATAAGGCCATGGTCAGGAATCGAACTCCATGATCCCAGTGCTGTGAGGCTGAAGTGCTAACCACTAGGCCACTGTGCTGCTATATGTCTGTCTGTCTGAGCATCTCTCTCTCTGTTTAAAAATTACACCAAGGTCTTTATTTCAAGGTCTTGGTCCCAAAATCTTGGAATAAAGACAAACCCTGGGTTAATTTTTAAACAGAGAGTGCTGCTCGTAATGATTGTATCTTCAATTACTCACCTTGTGGAACAACACCCCACTTTATATACAGTCTCCCAGACAGTGGTATCTCAGCAAGTTTAATGGCATTTTTAGATCCCGTAATGACACTGAGAAAAAATTGGCTTCAGCTGAGAGATAATCTGTTCCCTTATGCGTTTTACAGGTCTGCTGTGGAATGTTGGTGAACACTGAACATTGTATTTTGTTTCATGCTTCATAAATGAAAATGTTAGTTTTGTGGTGTAGTGTTAATGTAACGTTTTGCCTTCCTTTTAGGTGATGTTGAAGCAGCTTATAGCAGCCTTCAACATTGTCTTGAACAGAATCCTTCATATGCTGATGCTCATCTGTTAATGGCTCAAGTTTACTTGTCCCAGGACAATTTAAAACTGTGTGCTCAATCATTGGAGCTCTGTTTGAGTTATAGTTTTGAGGTGAGTTGCAAAAAAAAATGGCTGATCTTAAGATTTAAGTTGTTGTCAGCTGAGGTCACAGAAGTAATGAGGTTTAGGAAGTTTCATTCTGCTCCCTAGTGACAAATATGCAAATTCTCAACTCCTCCCTTGAAGTGACTTGCGAGGCTAATGGGATTTTACAGAATTCTAAAGAGGAGTTATTGATTATAAAATGTGGGAGAATAAAATAGGTGGGGCTTTCTTACCCCATTTTGTAGTGAAACAAAGAACACACAAGGAAATAAATACGACGGTAAGATACAGTCACAATATCACCAGGTAGCATTTTCCATTTCACATTAGTAAGGGAGGATGAGCGAGAGGAGAGGAGGAAGGGTGGGAAGGGGCACTTCAGAAGTATATTGTCCTTCAATTTAAGGGGCATATTCAATTGTCCGTGTTACTCGCAAAAGTAATGCGGCATTAATAATATTACCGGTGTTACGGTAATTCTAAGTCGGATTTCAGCTCGCAGCTCCCTGAAAGCCGGCGTTAAAGGTACCGTAATTACGCGCACTATTACCATAATAACGGTAATAGTGCGCAAGCCACGTTACTTTTGCGAGTAACGCGGACAATTGAATATGCCCCTAAGGGGCATATTCAATTGTCGCGGGTTTCCGCGGTGTTAAAACTACTACCGTTATTACGGTAGTAGTTAGCTGGACAATTGAATACCCCCCTATAGTCTAGGTACCCACACATGAGTAAATGTATCACATTTGTTATGTAGATAATACATGATGTTTTTCAAATGCGGAATAAACCATAATTGGTTTGAGAAGTGATGATAAGAAATGTATCTAATATTTATACACTTAAAAAAAGAACTAACCCTAAAGCCAAGTGCCTTAACGCACCCACTTATCCAAAGGGGAAGATTCACCAGGATCTCATGTCCATGACTTGCTCAGTTCTTTAGTTACTCATTCCCTACCCGTGTCCACAACAGCTTCTTCAGGAATGGGAAACTACTAGGGGGGAGTGGAGGGTTATGTGGCTCTGGGGTAGGGTTCTTCTTTAATTTAGCCTCCTGCAAATGTATCCAACTGTAAGTAGTTTCAGAGAGAGAAGTGTTTAACCAATAACTAAACCCATATAGTCATTTCTCCCAATGTGGATAAAATGCTTTATTTCTGTTGTTACAGATACGTGATTACCCATTATACAATCTTCTAAAAGCCCAGACCCAGAATCGAATGGGACAAACTCAGGAGGCTATTAAAACACTACAAATAGCAATGAGCTTGCCGGGAATGAGAAAAGGTGGAACCACTTTAAAATCAAAAGGAAGAAAAACAGAAATCAGTGCAAGCGACAGAGTTTCCATTTTCCTGGAGCTCGTTGATGCTCATCGTCTGAATGGAGAGCAGGTAAAAAAGGGTCTGTTTCTGTGGTGGTTTATATATTGTATATGTTGTATATTGTTTTCACTAATGTCATATATTGTTATAAATGTTTCAGTTATTACAGATTGCACAAACCAGACACCAAAAAGACATGATTTGGTATTAAATGAGTACTTTGAATTAAAGTTCTAAATAAAAAAAGGATAAAAACATTATATAACATATTTAAAAGTTATAAAATTATAAGGATGTCAATAATGTAAGGATGTGGCTGTGTTTTGCTAAATCAGGCCTGGCCAACCTGCGGCTCTCCAGGTGTTGTGAAACTACAAGCCCCAGCATGCTTTGCCAGTTGATAGCAAGCCGCTGGGTGGCGTCAAAATGGTGGGGCCTTTAGAGTTTTCAAACTGACCCATGGCAGTGAAAACATTACATAGATTAGTTGTGACAAGATTAAGGAACTCCTCAAAACTTTTGGGAGTACCTGAGGACCAGGGTTCAGATATTGCAGCTTAGTACACCTGTGTGCACCATAGCAGTTGGTGATGGGAATGGGAGGGGAATATGGAATGGCCAGTATCCCAGGTCTGTCTTGTGTTGAGAGCACTGAGTTAATGTTGTGGTAGCTGTCCAATCAGTGCTCTTGGTACAAGTTGTCAGAATGCTTAAATTCTAAATTCACCTGCTGACCACATAATTGACAGAGGCACCACTGAGACCATGACAAACGGTAGGGGTGTGATGTTAGGAGGGGAGATGTAGGGATTTTTACTGCATAATTTCTATCCATGGTGGATTTCTACTCCAACACTTTACCATTTAAATGGTTTGAATTCTAGTCACAAGTGTTATAGGTGTGTGTGTGTGTGTGTGTGTGTGTGTGTGTGTGTGTGTGTATATAAATACACATCTATAATTTATATTTTAGGGATTGCTAGTAAAATATGGTCTTATGGAGGACAAATAATAATGCCATATATAAAAACAACAATAACTCAAAACAACAATAGTAACAGGTTTGTTTTTTAAAACTTTATATTTATTCAAGAAACAAAAAATTCAATAAACATAATACAACAATAAACAAACTATAGCAACTAACAGAATTGTTTCCTTGTTATTTTTTGAATAGGGGAGTGATATAGAGACAGGTGCAAAACAGTTCTGTAGAATGTACTAATTAAATGATAACTAGAATCTGATTGGTTGCTTGCTATAGGCAACATCTCCACTTTTTCAAACCCGCAGCTTGATAAATTTGCCCAGATGTGTTGAGTACATTTCCAGCAAGTCTATTATGCTTTTGTTATGTCTTTGTTAACAACATTCCTCTAACTTTTTTGTTGCTATTTATGTGCATCTAAAGCACGAAGCTGCAAAAGTTTTACAAGATGCTCTCAACGAATTTACGGGGACTCCAGAAGAACTGCGTCTAATGATCGCTAATGCTGAGCTAGCCCTGACTCATGGGGACGTGGAACAAGCCTTATCTATGCTTAGAAACATCTCTCCAGAGCAGCCATATTTTATACACGCCAAGGAAAAGATGGCTGACATTTATCTCCAGCACAGGAAAGATAAGCTGCTCTACGTCAGCTGCTACAGGTGAAATATAGAACGTCTTCAATGTGTTATGCTTAATTGCTTAGGAGGTAATTCACTTAGATACGAGTTGCCTTGCGCGTTGTTTTTCCAGCTGGAATGCATTGACAGTTATTCAGTTACAAGGACTTTTAAAATTACAAACTTGAGTGAAGTTTCAGATGTGATCATCTTGGAATAATTCACGTGGAAATATAATGTGAGGCAACTCACATCTAATTGAAATGCTCCCCCTAGAAGTAGTTCCATAGATCTATTCAACTTAATAGCATAGATATAGGCAGATAATTCCTTAACGGGATGAAATATGTTTTAAGATTGGTTTTACTTTATTTAACACTTCTATTGTATTCTGTTTATGGTAGAGGGATTTTTTGGCTCTGTTAAGCTCACCTCTCTATCACTTTGCTGGGCACAGTGGACAGGGGGAGACATACATTTTAAACCAGAATTGTCCAAGATCTCTGTTATATGGTATGTCCATTGTTTAGCATATTATGTTCATAATGTTTGACTCCAAGTGTCCCTTTTTCTTTTTGCAGTATTGGATCTTTTATCTGCTATGTTTGGAATTTGGCTCTGATATAGAATTTGTATCTGTTAATTTGTACTACAAGACCCAATTATTCCAAAGGCAACATTTATGTAATATCAGCTCTTTATAGGTTGGAAGTTCTGCAGATAATAAAGATGTAGAAACTCAGCTCTACATGCTAATATATTTATTTATACATAATACAAATACAAATTGAAATCAACACAGTAGTAATAAACTTTATACTAAAAACATCTGTATGTATGGGTGGAATTTGCATAAAAATATGATTAAGGTGACCCAATTTGTAGGTTGACCACTGTCCTAATAGTTAATGAATCAGTTACTTACAATTAATACATTAGTTCAGAACAACTGTTTAATCATTATTAAGCAATTTAGTCACCTATCTTGGCAGCAGATGACTTATTTGTATATATTTTTTTTTTAGGGAGCTGTTGGAAAAATTGCCCAGTTCTCATACTTATCTCCTGCTTGGAGACGCCTACATGAATATTCAAGAGGTAAGTTGTAGGTTAGCATGGTAGCATGTGAGCCTGTGTCTGGTACGCAGGAGCATTTTACTGTATTGCTACATATTTCAAAAAAAATTAGGGTCAGATAACTGAAAAAAAATGTGCTTTAACCTGTAGCAGCCAATGAGATGTTGTCTGTAGTTTTTGAAAATTAGATCCTGGTTGGTTTCCTCAACCTTAGGTTTTTAAATTATGTTCATCAATTCCAACTACATCTCTAATGTACACAAATGTAGACTAAGAAACCCCCCTTATACCCTTACATTTGAAAAAACAAAATGCATATATTCATTATTTATTCATTAAACTGTTGTTTGTTGAGTTTAATCTAACAGGCTGTACCTGGTTACATGTACAACAGGTTTTAAATAGATGCATTCAGGTGTTTTTTCCTCCTGTATTGTTCATTCTTTTTTTTCTATTAATTCAGCAATCCTGCATAGAATTATTTTTCTTTTAATAGCAAGTAGCTATCCTACTACAAATTCTTATCTCCTTTTCAAAAGATCTCTTGTTGGCATACACAAATAGCTGACACAGCCTCACAGCTCTCAGTATGTGACTGGGGGGGGGGGGGGGTTGAGGAGGATGTCACAGTGCTGGTAGACCTCAGAGGGGTGTTCTAAAGCCACTCTGCTCACTACATCATGTGAAATGTGACTGTGGTTGCCATGGTAATAGCAGTCTAAATAAAAGACATAAAAGGTAAAAAGAATAAGTACCAACATTCTTCTTATAACCTGCAATGATCATAAAAAGAAAAACTGATTTATTTTTGTAATGCACATGGACTCTTTGTTTGTATTTTTCTTCTTCTGTTTTGTGTCTGTTTTTTAAAAATGAGGTTGCTGCATTTTTGTCTGAGCTTATTTGTTTAAAAAAAATACATTAAGGGGGGGCATTTAATTGGTAGCAAGGTGATGATTCTCTGGAACAGTCCATACCACGTTATGTATTTTCTAATATCTCTACTCATTTTCCGTCGAGTCCCATAGGGATGCAAGGGAAAATAAGCAGAGATTTCTGTACTGTATTAGCCGACAATATGTACAGCTGGACATCCTGTGCCACCTTGCGGCTAATTCTAAGTCTGTGGGCACAGATCTAAAATGCTTCATGTGTTTCTAATCTATCTTAACATATGGTTTACATGCACAAAGAAGCCTAAAAAAAACCATTATTACGCAGTGTAAAAACAATCCTTTTTTAACAAAATGTATAATAAACAGATCTGTAAGAATATGGATTTTAGCATGCCTTTTTGATGGTAAATGTGCCCATTTACACATACCTGTACCTGTGCCCTGTATGATCTTGCTGATTACACAGTGATGTTATTGCTTAGAACAGCAGTTCCCAAAGTTCCCCCTGTACATCACAACATGGATTGTTATTCTCTTTCTGAATTTGCTCCTAACTTTAAAGGGGAGAGAGGATAAATGTCTCTGGCATGCTACCAATAGTCCTGATTTCCACTGCTGTAAAGGGGCAGAGCTCCACTATTTTGGGACAAGGGGTTTAGTGGCATGGTTTGGGCAGATTGTGTACAATACTTAAAGTAATAGGGTTCATGTGGACACTTTCTGGTTTTATATTTTTTGGTGGTGGTTTAAAATGTCCCAATTTTCAAAATCGGAGTGTTAGTAGGTATCATCATCATCATCATCAACATTTATTTATATAGCGCCAGTATGCTAAAGTATAGTGCAGATATGTCCAAAGGTGTACACTGTACTGAACGATAATGTTATCCTTATCACTATGTTAAAATAATAACCAAAAAGATAATGATATTTTTATTTTGTTTTGCTTTAAAAAGCCTGAAAAAGCCATTGACATATATGAGCAGGCATTGAAGAAGAACCCTAAAGATGGAACACTGGCCAGTAAGATTGGAAAAGCCCTGATCAAGACTCATAACTATGCCAAGGTGTGTACCTGATACTGCTGTTTCCTGGGAATACTCTGAGTTAAGCAAATGTATGAAATGCTGACTGAATGTTTTTTTTCCCAGGCAATCAGTTACTATGAAACCGCCCTGAAAAGCGGTCAGCAGAACTTCCTCCATTATGACCTGGCTGAGCTCTTACTAAAACTGAAGCAGTATGAAAAAGCAGAGAAAGTGCTTCAGCAAGCGCTAGATCATGAGACCGGTAATTTTATTTTTAATGGAAAACCATTGTTAAAATGCAGTTGTGTAAAGTTATACAGCTTTGCTGCTTATTGCATTTGATAATGTTCATAATTCTGCTTATATTTAATATTTGTTATGATGTAACTTGTCTTTAATATTATGCAGTCTATAGAGTTTTTAGTTTCAATTAAAGTTCTTAACGAAAAAAGCAGCAACAGTGACACCTACTGGTTTAAAAAAAAAGTAATGGAGAGGAACAACACACAGACACATCCCATCGTTTCTCCCATCAGCAATCTGGCATTGTATGTTATATAAGTCGGATGCACAGACTGGTTAATAGGTTAATACTGGACCTGAAGGAACCTCATGCAGTCAGGATTTAGAACAATCTTAAAATACAATATAGATTCTGTGTGTTCCTAAAGATAGGTGCAGCTGATTAGTTATGAGTCTTTTTTCCCTTATTCTTACATAGTCTTTCTTTATGCTCTATTATTTATGTCATGCCTAATTTTTTGCAGTCAATGAACTATCTCCTCTTATGGATGACAGCCGTTATTATGTACTACTGGCAAAGATTTATAGTAAGATGGAGAAGACAGAAGATGCTGTTGTTTCATTACAGAGGGTATTGATTCCTTTTGTCTATATATGATTTTTTTCTTGTGCTTGTAAACAGTTTTCCGGTTTTCATAGTACTTAATGGTCAATCTCGTTCTCCATGAAGCAGAATTTGAAATTTATATTACTTTACACAGATGGAAAGTGAGGACAGTGATTTGTTTTTGTATCATATCCCTGCTCTCTCTCGCTCAGGTTCTATAAAGAAGCTGGTTCTCATCTGCTAGCATGTGTATGCCCAACTGAGCTAACTATCTAAGAGGTGTGGGGAACACTTGACACATAAGATAGCGGAATAACAATTGTAGCTGCTGCTGTAGAGAGGGCATGTTACTGCTGTCAGCTGCCAATAATAAATCAGTTATTGGTGACGGGTGTTTCTGTGCAGCTACTCCTAGCAGGACCATAACTAAGGCTGCATGAGAGGGGTGGCTGCCCAGGGCGCCAACATGAAGGGGGGCACAGTGCAGGGCTGGCTGGGCAAGGGCCCCCACCCTCGGGCCGGTCTCATAGTAGGCTACTTTGGGCTGGGTCACTGGGCAACCTGCATTTTTTTCCTTTAAAATAGACTGCTGAGTCCAGGGTTTGGGGGGCGTCGCACTTCCTTCTTGCCCCAGGCACCAACATTTCTTGTTACGGCTCTTGGTAGTATAGTACGATTGGAAGAAGGAGAGATGTCAGGAACCGCCTTTCCCTTCTCCCACTCCTCCTGCACTATATCCCCTTAACTGACTCCTCTCTGTGCCTGATGTCTGTCTCCGCTCCCTTAGGATGTAAGCTCTTGTGAGCAGGGCCCTCTTACCTCCTGTCTCTATACCTATTCTTCTGCTCCAGCTTCTCTACAACAGTATTGGTATTATTCGTTTATTGTTCTGTACTGTTTCACCCTGTATAGAGTACTGTTTGTATAATGTACGGCGCTGCGGAAATCTTGTAAATAAATAAAGGATAATAATAATGGAGGCAGAGACATGAAACATGAATCAGTCATCTGCTGTCAACTATAACTATCCTTCACCATTTATTCTACCTGACCCTCCTTTCTATTCTGGTTCTAGAGGAGGCTTTTTACCTTTGTGCTGCACAGGTAGTCTTGTGGTTATCCACCAGCTTGGAGTATGTCTGTGTTGGGTGTTTAGTTATCTTACTCGCCGCTGGACGGTTGTTCCCGTGTTCTATGGCAGCTGTCATCTCTGTTCCTCCTTTGGTGACAACAGCAATGACAGTTGAACTCACTGGGTCCAGTAGCTGAACTGAGATGTTATTCAGTAGATGTTCTAGACAACCCTGTCCTAGGTGTGGTGACACTTCTCAGAACCACCGAGCCATTTCCCACTGCCTTCACACATTTGTAACTGTTTTTCTATTTGTGGGAAGATTATTGTTTGGGAGGCAGAGCACAGAGCTGATCTACAGCACAGCCATCAATAACTGCCATCCGCACGCCACACTTGTACTTGAGGATTGATTTTTTCCCTTGCAGTTTAAAGCAGTGAAATATTAAACTGTAATTCAAAGATTCTAGAATGTTCATAGCGCTCTTCAAACGCAGTTTGTTTTGTTTGAAGTGGGAGAACTAGAGATGTATTGCTCGTCTACTCTGGTTCTTTAAATCCCAACATTGTCTTTGTGGCACTTCAAGGATTATACATAAAACACCTATTTGTACAATATACAGATAAAAGCTCCTTAATTTCTGTTTGTCGTCTCCACTTGCAGGACCACTAAACTTGAAATACAAATATATTTATCACTGACGTGTTTATACCTTTTTTTTTTTTTTTTTCTTTTTTTTAAAGTGAACCGCCAGTCCCCCAGGAATTCAGCTGTATCGCCAGGGGTAGCTCATTTCAATGTTTATTTTTATATTGCGCCATTTAGAAGGGGGTCAATTTTCCATACCTTGAGATGTTTGACAGTCTATTTGCTGAGTGAATACAACCCTGTTGTTAACCATTTTCTACAGAAATTAGACCATTGACCGCTGCGTATAGGAAAATAGCTTCCTCCGTAATCACAACTTTATTTCAAATATCTTTAGTTCTGGCAATCTTCTGAAACCGTTACATGTGTAGCTGTGAAACAACTGTTGTTTTAGTTGTACTGGTCTTTTAAATTAGTGTTTATAAATTTACAAATTACTTTGGTCTAATTGGCGATGTTTTAAATGGAAGATGGAAATTGTATAAAGAAATCTCCCAAGATTCTTCTCAACCTCCTGGAACTAGTGCTAAATTTGTCTAATTTGTTTTAACCCCTTGAAGGCTTAGAGATCAAGGTTACAAGAAAGCTTACAGATCACTGTCAACCAGGTTCCTTGAGTTTTATTGTAGTGCTGCAGTACTACAGGAGACCCGCTGCTGCACTACAGGAGACCCGCTGCTGCACTACAGGAGACCCGCTGCTGCACTACAGGAGACCCGCTGCAGCACTACAGGAGACCCGCTGCAGCACTACAGGAGACCCGCTGCAGCACTACAGAAGACCCGCTGCAGCACTACAGGACACCCGCTGCAGCACTACAGGAGACCCGCTGCAGCACTACAGGAGACCCGCTGCTGCACTACAGGAGACCCGCTGCAGCACTACAGAAGACCCGCTGCAGCACTACAGGACACCCGCTGCAGCACTACAGGAGACCCGCTGCAGCACTACAGGACACCCGCTGCAGCACTACAGGAGACCCGCTGCAGCACTACAGAAGACCCGCTGCAGCACTACAGGACACCCGCTGCAGCACTACAGGAGACCCGCTGCAGCACTACAGGAGACCCGCTGCAGCACTACAGGAGACCCGCTGCAGCACTACAGAAGACCCGCTGCAGCACTACAGGACACCCGCTGCAGCACTACAGGAGACCCGCTGCAGCACTACAGGACACCCGGTGCATGCACAAGTTGTGATGCCACAATATGGACCCTCCTTATAAGCAAAAAGCACTAACAATACCAGGCGAGGGGGGATATTTTTGCAGACCCTTTTAGTCTCTGTCCCTGCCTCAAAAATTGTGGAGGTACCATCGTTTGGGGGTGCTCCTGTGGAATTGTTGCCTGCTGTAGGCAATAAATAACATTAAAGTGTATATCCGACCCCCCTCTCCACGGTTTAAAGAGGCATGCTTCCTGTAGGAACACATTCAATGAAATGCATCAGAAGTTAATTTGACTATTCTGTGAAATTTACAAAGCAGTCCCATGTGTCTCAATGGACAAACATTTGTGAAATAGGTTGCTGGATCACGTCTATCGTTCTTTGTCCACAGGCCCGAGAGTTACAAGCCAGAGTATTGAAGAGAGCTCAGCTTGAGCAGCCAGACGCTGTGCCATCCCAGAAGTCTCTGGCAGCAGAAATCTGTGCAGAAATTGCCAGACATGCCGCAGCCCAGCGAGACTACGACAGAGCAATCGCATTCTACAAAGAAGCGCTAGTCTACTGTGAAACCGACAATAAGGTACAAAGAATTACATTGAATTTCTGCAGGCAGATAGCTGGCTAGTCCAACATGTTGTTTGGCAGATCTGAATAGTAAAATATAAGTAGAAAACAGCATGTGTAGGATCAAGGAAAATGTTGTTACATGTTGTTTTCCACAGAAATGGATATTTATTAATATCTCTGGATTTGAAGGTGAATGCATAAGACTTGGTTGATTTGGTAATATACAGTTATTGTGACTGCAGTAAAGAGTCCACAGGTTCATATTTTTAATTAAATAAGTGTCAAAGCAATATATAATGAAGGCAATAACTAGGAACATTTAACATAATGATGACATGGTTTTTCATATACATTAGAAAATAAAAGCAAAAAAAAATAAATAAAGAGAAAATACAACACACCATCAAAAAATTATGTAAGTCGTTACAATAGCCACAATAGCCAAAAGTATATCCCATGGATTCTTTTACTGTATGAGTCGTCACCACATCTGCTGGGAGACTGTCCCATGGATCTAACACTCTTCCTTGTCATCTTTCAGTCTTTCCTCCTCTAGTTTTAATTGTGTTATCTTGTTCTAGAAGTCATCTCTGTGTTTTTAAAAAAATGTCGGTCCTGAACTCTTAATATATGTGACTGTTTCTCATAACCTCTGTCCTTCTCTTCTCTGGACGGTACATGTTTGGCTCTTGTAGTCTTTCCTGATGAGCTTCGTTAGGCAGCTCATGCATCCTCCTGTCAGTGGCGGATCCAGGGGGGGGATCGGGGCATTCGCCCCCCCTAGCAGCAAAAAGCTAGGTCCCAGCCGCCGATTAAAATGGGAGGGGCGGGGCTGAGCGGAGGCGGGGCTAAATGTGGGCCAGCCAATCAGAGTGGTCCCAGCCGGCGACCACAGTGGGAGGGGCGGGGCCAATCGAGGGCGGAAGGCGGGGTTAACGCAGGCCAGCCAATCAGAGCAAAGGAGGGGCGTGATTATGCAAAATCGCCCCCCCCCCTAAACATAAAGTCTAGATCCGCCCCTGCCTCCTGTGATGATTCTAGTTTGTTGATGTGTTTTAGAGATAGGGTTTCCAGAACTGTACACCGTAACTTATAAAGTAGCAATATCACCACCCTCCTCCTGCTACAATGGCCTCTTCCTCTACAACCTGATATTCTACTGGCTTATCCACTGCTCGACAAAACTGCTCCCTTACCTTTCACATCATTCCAAACAATTACTCCAAGCTCCCTTCCCTCTGTTGTTGTTGACCTGACATCATCATTTTGATGTATTAAAGACCTAAGATATCACCTTTTGTTATTAAATAGCTACTCCTTGTATTCAATCTGGGAAGACCACAGTACCAGGTTAGTTGTTTAACCCTGAACCATTCCAGGAAAGGGTTCAAATTGTGCTTAAAGGATTAGAGCTGGGAAAAGTACATGGTATTTTGGATAATCCTCTAATAAGACGATGTCTGCAGGGTCCTTGCAGTTTTATCCCTGCCCGTCACGGTTTTCTATCTTGTGACAAAAATGAAAATGTGTCCATTTCTTTGTAGAGGTGGGGAAGGTGAACCATAGCTGTCTTCTCTGATTCTACAGACATAGCAGATCTGTTTCCATATTTGACACCATAAATATAATAAATGCATCCTTTTATTGCTAGGTGATGTTTTAAGAATTAGAACACCTTTGAAAACCTCACATTTCTATTTATTTGTTTCTTTCCATTTAATCACTATGATCAATAATGATATAACACCTAAAAATGTCAGTGTGTCCCACCGCAGAATGACTGTCTGTGTTGTCTCACCAATGTACCTAGGACCTCACTTGGGATGTAGAGCGCTCTGTAAGACCCAGAAGCCAGCAAAGAGATTAACCCTCTCCTTATAAGCATGTTCATATGACATCTGTTATTCAACATACTACAATAGACATTTGGTGGCTTATACCACAGATATATGAAGGTCTCATTTGCAGAACTAAAATTCCTTTCTGTTACTATGTAGGTGATAATGGAGTTGGCACATCTGTATCTTGCTCAAGATGACATTGACTCCTGTCAGCAACAATGTGCCCTTCTGCTGAGGAATGACCAGCAGAATGAAGCTGCTACAATGGTAAGTCAGAATGAAATATAAAATAAGACACGTACCACAAGTACATGGTCAAGGACCTGTCATACATTGAATCAGCTGAGTATATTTTATTATGTAGTTAAGGAAAAACATGTAGTTAAGCGTTTATGAACATTCATTTTAAAACGCTATATTTTTACGTCCAGAATAGGGCATCGCTCTGAAGCTCTTGTTCTTCCTTATTCTCTACAATAGGACTTGTCAAGTCACCATGAATGCTGCTTTCGTACATAGTAGCAACATTGCTACAGCCCCCTCCAAGATAGTTTCAACTTAGGCCTCAAATAAATGGGCATTTATTTCATACATTGAACACTTGTTCTTAAAGCCTATTAAATATACTGTAACAATATAACTGTAAGGTGTCTGACAAGCACTCACTTAGTGCTCCTCTTTTTCCTTTTGATGTTACCTGCAGGATTCAAAAGCTTTAATGCACAGGAAACACAGTAAATACTGACGGGTGGTTTAACGTCCTCCTGTGCTACATTGCCATACTTGTTGTACAAACTGGAAAATAGCAACAAGCTGCGTTCATGGTGTGTCCGGTGTGTGTTAGAACTGTCATGAGTAGAATAACTGTATTGATCAAGCTTCCAGTGAACAGGACACAGGGCACGGGACCTGTGGTTAGGTTACTATGCTGCCATTCTGTTACATTTACCAGGCTCACCGTGGTGAAGAAGAGCACTGGGCACTTCTGGATAGAGGAACTGCCCTCCCAACTAAATAGTAAATGGCGGGTATATAATTTAAGTAGGCAGAAGACACCTTCTTCCAATTCTCTTAGGCTGTTAGCTAAATAACAAAAAACCTTGGACTGCCTAAAAGGAGTGGGATCCCGGCACTCACCCCTCCAGCAAGGTCCTCTTTCCGGCTAAAGATAATGAGTAAAAGAAACAAATAGCACTTCTACTAACTGCCCTGCATTCCTTTCACACTGCCAACAATTACTTTTACCCACTTAAATATAGCATAGATGTATGTGTACTGTGTACCTTAGTACCCTGTCACAGGTCTGATGTTTGTATGCTAGGGGCCCACTCTGCCCAATAAACAAGAGGAAGATTGAGGTAGACTACTTTGCGTTTTACGGTTTTGTTATGCAGAGAATCTATTCCACCAGTTTTTTCCATCCAGCAAAGTTAAAATATGAAACAAATCTCTTTGCGCATTGGCATGAAGTAACTCTGTCCTCCAGGTCTGGCAGCTCGGCTCTGTTTACAGGGCAGTCACTTGTATTATGGAACACCTAATCTTTTTGTTTTTCTGTTTTGTGCTGTTTGCAGATGGGACCTGTCAGCTTATTCTGCTAGTTGAAATATAATTGGGCAAACGTTTCCCTTTGTGAACTACAGGGCACTGAGAACAGATATTTACAAAAAGTATGGTGTATAAAGGTTCTGTGTTATTTATTAAAGGAAAGATATCCTTTAACCATATCCATAATAATCTCCCTTTGCTTAGTGAGAATAACACTGTGGGGTAGATTTATCAAACCTTCTAAAAAGGAAAATTGGAGCTGTTGCCCATAGTAACCAATCAGATTGTTATTTTCTTGAATTTACTTGATAGCTAGACAGACCCATCCCGACACCCGTCGCCATTTACAGAAATTGATCCAACATATAGTAAATGTAGTAACATGCCTTATAGCTGACAACTGGACAAACATCTCCCCACCTACCATGTCCAGCACTATTCAGAGCGCGTGGGCCATGTACCGCAAGGAGAGCATAACCGCCGCACTGCACAACACTCCGCTCATCTTCTGGGCTGTTTGGTCGCAATGGACCACCCAGTATGGAGCTGCCTCTCTTCTAACCACAACACACTCCCACTTGTTAACTCTCCCCAACCTCCCTCCCCAACATTCGTAAGTCATCTATGTCCAGCACCTCTCTACCGCTCTCCCACTTTGCATGACTAACCTCCCTTCACCATCCCCTCCCCTCCTCGGGCTCCTCCCCCTACCCCCACCCTTCCTCGGCCTCCTCCACCTACCCCCACCCCATTGTGTGTCTACCCCCAAAACCACAGTGTAAGTTTACTCCCCAGTACGCTTAGGTTCACCACATCTGTTCAGACCCTTTATTCAACTTGTTTGACAGTTTAGAAATTTAACAACTATGTACCCTTGTAAAAAAAAAAAAAAAAAAAAAAGTTTTGTTAAAAAGAAGGAAAAAAAATGACAGCTAGAATCTGATTGGTTGCTATGGGCAACACCTACACTTTTCCTTACTAGAGAGTTTGATAAATCTACTCCTGAGCATTTAAAGAAAACATGACCTGTTCCAAATGATTACTTATATATTTTTCTTTTGTTTTGCTTGGGAGACAGTATAGATAAACAGTGCTTTGTAGGCAAATGCTTACAGCTCTACTAGAGAGTCATCCAGCATTCTGTTCTATGTTCACTAGCGGGCAGTTGCCTTCCTATGTCACAGCTGCCCACTGCGACGCCTATCAGTAAGTAAAGTGCAGATTGCGGGATGACTCGAACAGAGTGACTGCATACAACGCATTGTTTTTCTATATTTACTAGTGGGTGGCGAGATCATAGTGCACTGGGCACTACTCTATGTAAACAATTAATAGACAAGTGCATGCTGGCACTTGGGGAACCTGTAGTGCACCAAGACAAAATGTAAATAAATCATAAACCTCATTTGAAAAATATCTTTATTTTAAATAAAAAGCAAAACAAAACTATTAGTCACCAATATCCAGATTCTTCATCTGTATCTGTAATGGTATCTCTCGATCTACCAGTTTGCACCTAAAAGAAGGCACAGAGTCCATTAAAAAACACAAACAAACAAAAAACATGCATTCCTGGCACTACAGCTTGATTAAAAAGAGCCAAACAATCCACAGGAACATGCTTGAAAAAATAACAAACCCTTTACAAGCGGTGCAAACTAGCTCTTGACAGCAAGAGCTCCCGCCACATAGTGAAAGAATTACAACCACATGGTTCTTGGGCTTTCCCACAGCCCAGCTCTGACAGTGTGGGAAAGCCCCAGGTTATAAATAGATGTGTTTACTCTAAAATATATTTTATTACCCCACACCCGCCGCCCAAGGGTGTAGGAAGAGCTCTCATGCTTTCAGGCTTTTATTTTTTTTTTCTCTGCGGACCTCCCTAGGGAATCCAGCCCAGTGCGGACTTGCCTGGGTTTAGTTGTCACTTTGGCAGTGGGACCCCATGCTGCAGGTTCCCCTGCTATAGTGCCACCAGCCCCGGCTGGCACAGCATATTGTTAGCACTAGTAAAATCGGGGTGTGACACGCTTTTTGTCCCACCGGTTTTGCTAGTACCATCCTAAACTAGCAGCACTAGGGTTAACCTGTTTTATTGAGGGGCACACAATTTTATTTTAAATGTTATTTATGTATGTTTGTTTTTAATTGGTGTATTTTACATTAATTGTGCTGGTGTGCCCGCTTGTGGTTAATCTGTTAGGGGGGGTGGGTGTGGGCTTGTATGTTTAAATGTACAAGTGTTTAATTTGACAGTAATTGTGCTGGTGGGTCCTCCAGCTGTCACTGACATTGCATTTGAATGGCGACATTGAGACTGTCGACTTTGCTACCTGTCGACGGTCCTAATGTCGACATTTTAACCCTATCGACACACTGAACTTGTCGACAGGCAGACTGTCACCATTTTGACACATCGTACCCAACGCAGACAGAGAATCTCTGATCTCCACAACAGCTTTTTATGCTTGACAACTATCAGCAAAGGGACAGGACACCAGACAGTGTTCAGAAATGCTTATTTCAAGTATATTATTTAGTTTTGTATTACACAAGTGTGAGCCTTTTAAAGTAATTAAATGTGTACAAGAGAATAAATACATTTGAGAAAGTGCTAAGACAATTAAGACCACCGTGTATGTGAAAACAAAAGAAAATATTGTTCGGAACTCTGAAACAAACAATATAATAAGCACTATGTGTCAGCATATACATAAGTATGAGAACTGTGTGCACAATAAAGCTATATTGGTATAGGCTCACCTGCTAACGTCAAGGCATGTCCTGTAAGTGAGTCCCACCTCAGCCGTCGTATTTAAGACCTTCCTGATTCTCCATTTTCAAAGTATGCAGCAACCTATGCAGGGAGGTGTCTGAATCCAAAAAAAGAAATTAGAATCGGTGAAACCAAGGTGCGCTCCTTTAAATTAATGGAATGTGTGCAAGTGAATAAAACAACTTGAGAAAGTGCAGACAGGATAATTAAAATGACCTTGTGTGTAGAAAAAAAAGAAAAGATAGTTCAGTACTCTTAAATAAACAATATATAAAACACTGTGTTAGCATATACAAAAGTAGGAGGACATGTGCACAAATAAATATATGTGTGTGTGTCCTATTGTTGATTTCATTGTCCTTTAAACAGTGCTGCTTTCTCTTTAAACGCTGCAGATGATGGCTGGTCTTATGTTCAGGAAGCAGGATTACGAACAAGCTGTATTTCATTTCCAGCAGCTGTTGGAACGCAAGCCAGGTATGAACAACACTGTTCATTTTTTTTAACCAATTTTACCCATGTCCTGACAAATTATTTTAAATAGACAGCCATAGAAAGGACTACATTCTAAACGGGCTGCTGTAAATATTAAGGCATTAATGTACAGGAATATTCTTATTATAGTACTTTACTCTAGTTTCTGTGTTAGTGGTAGTTGGTCGTCTTGCAGAACTCACCATTCTGGAGAGGTGCCATTAATCCCTTTTATCTTCTCCCAGAGCTCGGCTGTTAGTCTTATTAACGTTTGATAATCCTCTCTGAATACAATATATCAGGGAAGCGAGAAGGGATATGTGTCACACAATTGGGAGCATTTCATAACATTATATTGGAATTGCCAGGTCTGGAAAAGACTGAAAATGTGCGAGAGAGGTGGCAGACATAGCCTCTTATAGGCTGCAAAGTACATTTTTGAAAATACGTTTTTTGAGGGTTTTGTCCCTTTAATAATGTGTCACTTTTACTTTGCTTCAAATCAATATGTAGCTATTTTAGCACAGTTTTTTGTTGTGTGTGTATATATCCAAGGTACTCACAGCTAGCTTGAGGGTGCCCATACATGATTTTGAAGCCCCATTACACTGTTTTAGACCTGGTTGGATGCAAATTGCATGTATGTATGTTCCCAAATATGAGAGTCATCAGATATTGGTCAGGACAGACTGTAATTTATGTTTAACGATAATTTCATCTGACCATGTGTGCTGACATCATCTGACCTTACTAATGGTTCCCTTTCTGATCTGGCTGTGTCCATGTATTACCAAATCGGACCAATCGGAACTCTCTGCCTGACTGATCAGCCAGTGCGTGGTCAGTTTAATTAAGAACATAGAGCTGGTCACATCACCCAGTGTGACCTGACTGTTGTGCAAGAGTCTCAGAAGAGTTGTACAGTGCAATGTACTTTGTCTGGAATCTATCCTCTTTCTTTTGCAGATAATTATGCTACTCTTTCTCGTTTGATCGACCTATTAAGAAGGGCTGAAAAACTTGAAGAGATACCAAAATATCTTGATCTGGCAGAGAAGCACTCGTCTAGAGCAAAGCTAGAACCTGGCTTTCACTATTGCAGAGGATTATACCTCTGGTATGTTTATTTCTACTCAATTCATATTCTGAAATCGTATTCATCAGCAGTACATACAAATGTATTTATGAGGGACAATAGTAATCTACCTAGGCCAGTTGTTATTGTCTGAACCCAAGTTTGCTGTGACGTGTGCATGTTGTGTCAGGAGGTACACTCCAGTGGTCCATTCATAACTTGTAACAGGGCAACAGTGTGAAACAAATATCAGATCACAACTGATCTGACAAGGTTGGAGCATCTGGTGTCAAGTTCCTTGTGAAAAGGGAGTGGACCAAAAGCTATTCTTATATGGATGTTGACTGTTTGGTGAAGTGTCCACATTAACTAGAGAATGCAACGTCTGATCTAACTATCTTGTCTGTACATGTCAAAAGTGAGTTCACTCTGGGTTTTAACAATGCTCCCTTAACACTGCAGTGGTGTGTTCATTCATCCTGTAAATGTCTATAGAATTGCTATGGGTGATGAGTTGTTTGTTTATCACTGTGATCCTCAGATGAAACAATAATCAACGCTATGGAAAATCATGGGTTCTCCCCCTTTCCCAAGAATTTCCAGACAGCATCTAGTCTAGCACTGATACTGTGAGCCGCCAGCACTGAGGATCGTCACTGAGAAGTCTGTGAGCCACCAGACAGCATCTAGTCTAGCACTGATACTGTGAGCCGCCAGCACTGAGGATCGTCACTGAGAAGTCTGTGAGCCACCAGACAGCATCTAGTCTAGCACTGATACTGTGAGCCGCCAGCACTGAGGATCGTCACTGAGAAGTCTGTGAGCCACCAGACAGCATCTAGTCTAGCACTGATACTGTGAGCCGCCAGCACTGAGTATCGTCACTGAGAAGTCTGTGAGCCACCAGACAGCATCTAGTCTAGCACTGATACTGTGAGCCGCCAGCACTGAGGATCGTCACTGGGAAGTCTGTGAGCCACCAGACAGCATCTAGTCTAGCACTGATACTGTGAGCCGCCAGCACTGAGGATCGTCACTGAGAAGTCTGTGAGCCACCAGACAGCATCTAGTCTAGCACTGATACTGTGAGCCGCCAGCACTGAGGATCGTCACTGAGAAGTCTGTGAGCCACCAGACAGCATCTAGTCTAGCACTGATACTGTGAGCCGCCAGCACTGAGGAGCGTCACTGAGAAGTCTGTGAGCCACCAGACAGCATCTAGTCTAGCACTGATACTGTGAGCCGCCAGCACTGAGTATCGTCACTGGGAAGTCTGTGAACCACCAGACAGCATCTAGTCTAGCACTGGTACTGTGAGCCGCCAGCACTGAGTATCGTCACTGGGAAGTCTGTGAGCCACCAGACAGCATCTAGTCTAGCACTGATACTGTGAGCCGCCAGCACTGAGGATCGTCACTGAGAAGTCTGTGAGCCACCAGACAGCATCTAGTCTAGCACTGGTACTGTGAGCCGCCAGCACTGAGTATCGTCACTGGGAAGTCTGTGAGCCACCAGACAGCATCAGTAGCGACAATTATCAGATATTGGTGCCCTCTTAGTGTACAGGAGCTGTGTGAGGATACCAGGGGGTTAGAGGCTGAACTCACTCAATACCTCTGGCACCTTAAGGTTCTTTGGATCACACAGGCAAGAAGAGAAGGATGAAACAACTGTATCTTTATTACGCAAGATAACACAACTGTCACCAGTAGCTAATACTACCACAAAAATAGCTTAAATAATCACCAGCACCTTCAACAAACTCAAAGGAACGTCCACAGTATCCCGGAGTCAATATGACAGTAACCTTTATATAAATAGTAGAAATTACTTGACCAGTCCTAAGTTGTATAGTCCCCAGGCCAAGTTGTAAAACTTGCACACACTCTATTTTAAATGTGAAAAGTGACAGATAGGGAAGATGATGCCTATCAGACCCATTGTGTCACATTGTGCATACAACCAGACACACTTCATAGCCAAGAGTGTTATTAAGAGACCCAGTTCGGAGACTCGGTAACAAATGGAACAGATATGAACACCACAAGTGTGTCCGAAGTGACTGAGCGATCACTGCTGCTCTCATAGTAACAAATAGAAGCCACTTCATTAGTAGTAATATGCCCAGCAGTACTAAAATACTCAGCAACGCGACCAGTAATCCACTGGTGACTGTAAAGATTCCTCAGTCATTTTTAGCCTCCTATAAATAATCATCATCACCATTTATTTATATAGCGCCACTGATTCCGCAGCGCAGTACAGAGAACTCACTCACATCAGTCCCTGCCCCATTGGAGCTTACAGTCTAAATTCCCTAATATAGACACACACAGACAGACTAGGGTCAATTTGTTAGCAGCCAATTAACCTACCAGTATGTTTTTGGAGCGTGGGAGGAAACCGAAGCACCCGGAGGAAACCCACGCAAACACGGGGAGAACATACAAACTCCTCGCAGATAAGGCCATGGTCGGGAATTGAACTCATGACCCCAGTGCTGTAAGGCAGAAGTGCTAACCACTACGCCACCATGCTGCCAAATAATGTAAATACAATATCAATATAATCTTTGTAAAACATACTTTTCTATATTACCCCAGGTACACCGGTGAGCCCAATGATGCATTACGACATTTCAATAAAGCTCGTAAAGACAGCGACTGGGGACAAAATGCTGTCTATAATATGATTGAGATTTGCTTGAATCCAGATAATGAGACAGTGGGAGGAGAAGTGTTTGACAACCTGGATGGTGACATGGGGTAAGAAAATAATCCGTAAAGTTGACAACATTGTGTATATATAGCATAAGACTCACTACATGTTGGTAAAAGTTCTCAATACTATAGTTTATGTCACTGTATGCATGAAGCAAAGCTCAGTGCGCGTTACCAGCACTGAATACAAACCGTTCAGTAACAGCTGCCGCTAAAAGTGATCCCCACATACTGCAAGGTCAAATTAAAATAACATACTTTCTAATGGTCCTTTCGTTTTCAAAGGAATATCCCAAAACAACTTCACCTATCCCTTCCAAATTGTCCCTGTGCACAGAAAATAGACTGCTTCATTATGAATGTCATCTGGAAAACCTATTTAACAACACTGCTTTTGAGAATAACGTCTAAGTCAGATATTTGGGTGACCGTTGTGTGATAAGATAACATACTGAATGTGTCATAGGAGCAAGAGGTTTTGAAAATCAAGCTGGTCTACCTGAACCATCAGAACGCAACTCGCAGCTCCAGGTCAAAGAAATGGCTTGGATTCTTCAGTGGAAAGAATGGTTTGTTTCTGCCATTTTGGCCAAATACATAGCTACAGAGTGGAGAACTGGGAGGTGGACTTTCTGAATCACCAGCACTTTAAAACAGGCAAGTGGTCTCTCCACCTTCATGTACTCCAGGATTTTATAGATTTATGGTGATCCCCCAGAGATGGATCTCCTGGCATCTAGGCTCACAAGCTGACTTTTTACATCATGCTTGTGGTGAATTGCAAATTTCATTGCTTTTACCTGTTCACCCATGTCCCCAAGTTCTTCAGAAGGCCAAGATGGAATGGGGTTCAGGACCTACTCATTGCCCAAGACTGGCAATCACAGAAGGTCATGGTGTAAATCTGATCACACTGTCTGGTGATCGGTCCATCGCCTTCCTCTTCAGCCAGACTTGTTCTCTAAGATCACTTCTTCAGGACTTGGTGAATCTGGTTTGCAGCCACTGTTCTTATCCAAAAAGGTTCTGATGAGTCTCTCATTGGGACCATGTTGTGAGTGCAAAAACCTTTCTCTTCCAGCATGTCCCAGGGGGGGTTAGAAAACCCATCTGTTTTTGCCTAAGGAACAAGGCTTTCAACCGGAGAGCTTCCGCCTTGCACGTCTGTTGCCAGTCTTGGAGAGTGGACTTGAGAAGGGACTCTCTTAAAGTACAGATCTCTCATGTATCTGGTTTTTTTTTTTCAAAGAACTCTCATTTTGGGGGTTACATTTTTTTAAAGGTGCTGGCCGTGTTCATCTACCATTTGGTGCTCTGGTTCATCTCTGGAACCTTAAACTAGTCCCTCCCTTACTTGGAAGCTAACGTTTCTACTTGCTTTTGATTCTACTAGGCGTGTATTCGAGTCGGTGGTCCTCTTCCACATTTTGCTTTTCATACTGTTTCACAAGGGTAAGGCGGTCCCTGGTCCACATTAACCAGGAGCTAGTTATGTCTGACCTTATGTCCTAGGAACCTCATGGAGGTGACACTTCACACCTTGGATGTGCCCTGTTGTTTGCAGGTGTAAATCTCTAGGACCCAGTAGTTCTTTTCTGGTGCTTCTCAATGGACATGGTCTGTTGATCTACAGATTAATCAGGATGTGATCTGGCAGACTGAAGATCTGGTGTGCTACAGGCATATGGCTCTTTTAATCAGGGCAGTTGGCCCTGCTTGGGTCATATGTCAAGTCCCTTTAGCATAAAATGTTTGTGGAGTGGCCACCTCATACATTCACTAGATTTTACAAGGTGGATGAGACCGCCTCAGAAGAGGCTGACTATGGTTGAAGAGTCCTTGGGATGACACTCCTTCGCCTTAAGGCATTAATTTCTTCCAGTTTATGAGTGCCTTTGGGACATCCCATCATCTCACAGGTGATTTTCATTTACTGTTAAATTGCTTTCTCTAATGGGAGGCACAGACCGGACTACCCAGGAATGCTTTCTCTCTCTCCTCTGTAGCTGCTGCATTTTTATGTATTTTTCCTGCTTGGCTATTGACAAACTGGCCAGAAGCAGGATCCTCGAGGTTTATGGGAAGAGGAGAGCCCAGCTTCTTCTAGAGCCCTGCCTCCTAGACACTGAGCTAACCAATGTCAGTGTTTCCCTACAAACATCGGGAAAAGGGATTTATTAACGAGTAGGAGAAGAAGAATTAATAATTTTTCACCATGCACTTTATGCAGACATTTGAATCAGAGATTGAGGATTTTCAAGCATGAAACTTGCCTAGGGAAGAATTTGTATGGTAGTTCATAGTTAACACTAAATACAAATAATATATTGTTATTTAATACTAGATAAAATTAATTTCCTGTTAATGTTTTCATTACGTAGGAATTCCACAGAAAAACAAGAGTCTGTTCAACTTGCTGTCAGAACTGCGGAGAAGCTTCTTAAGGAACTAAAGCCGCAGACGCTCCAGGGTCACATACAGCTCCGCATCATGGAGAACTATTGCCTGATGGCTACCAAACAAAAAGCAAATGTAGAGCGTGCGCTAAACACATTCACTGAAGTGGCAGCTGCAGAGGTGAGGTCCTTATCTGTCATCTGGAGTGTGGGCATTGTTAAACCTTTTGATCATTATTTAATATTTATTTAAGATGACATGTAACCATTTTAAGATATGTGTCTTTAGACTGCTTAAGTGGACAGGTTTCGGTATGTAGAGCACTCATTGTGGTAATGTCTACACCAGGCAGTGCTCTGTCTGGGCGCTTTCTCCACGTTAGTGCACGGAGGCCGGTTCTGCAGAAACTGAGCTGTGTTCTGCATAACGTATGATTGGCATAGAGCAGTGATGGCCAACCAGTGACACTCTAGGTGTTGTGAAACTACAAGTACCAGCATGCTTTGCCAATATATAGCAGCTTATTGCTGGAAGGGTATGCTGGGGCTTGTAGTTTCACCACACCTGGAGTGTCACAGGTTAGCCATCACTGGCATAGAGTCTAGTCTAGAGCCTGTCGTTAAAGCACTTCTCCTCCCACATGATGACTTCCAGTGATCCTCACTGGTCTAGTTTTGGGTACACAGACATAGAAGATGGGGGGTTGGGGAGATTTCTGGCTATAGACTCTACTCACACAAAGGCTCAGCTGTGTGAAGGCAACAGACCTCAATTCAAAGCAAATTAAATGTGTGATAATATTTTTACAGTAGCTGTTCATAATTAAAGTAACTAATTACAATATGTGGGGCATTAAGCAACTGCTGCTATTGGCATATATGATTTGGCATCAAGTTTTCCATAAGACCTATTTAGACTGGTGTTTTACTCTTCCAGAAGGACCACGTGCCAGCACTTTTGGGTATGGCCACTGCTTACATGATACTGAAACAAACCCCAAGGGCAAGAAACCAGTTGAAAAGAATCTCCAAAATGAACTGGAATCCAGTAGACGCCGAAGAGTTTGAAAAGAGTCTGTTGCTCCTGGCGGACATTTACATTCAGTCTGGAAAATACGATATGGCTGGGGAACTGCTGAAACGCTGCCTCCGACACAACCGGGTATGTAAATGAGGCCACGTCGTGTCTTTTTAGAACACTCGTTTGGTACTTTGGATTCTGCACACTCACTCGCCTGGCCCCCACTGTAACAGTTTAAATCCTCATCTTGTTTAAATAAAAAATTGCCTGGGATTGTTAAAAATGCATTTAAGGGAACTGTAAAACTCATTTCCATAATTGTAATAAAAATTAGGTGTTCTCATAATTGACTCCAGATAGAAAAAAAAAAGTGATTACTTCAGTGCATTATCCGAAAAATACCTTTTATCAGAAGGAAGAATAATTCTCCCAGGGCTTATAATGTTCCCTTTCCAGAAGCAATTAAATTGAAAATATAAACCGCCTTAGTCTTCCTCATTCGTACACAGATTCTCATCCTCATTTGTATTCAGTGTATGTGATGATCCATATTATTAACTAATTCCTTTTAAATGTTTTTCCATACTTCTTCCTTTATCTTTGTGGGATGTCTGGCCACGATGACCTACAAGGATGGACTTTAGGGCTCCTCTTGGCTTCCAGTCTATCTATTAGTGAACAGCATTGAAGAAATTATTTTTGTGATTGTTATGTTTTGTGCTTCATACTCATCGTGGGGTCATTATGCAGAGCAGGATTATTGTAATGAGATAGAGTAGTGGACAGGATGCATTTTTAGGGATATTCCTTATCATGCAGAGTGGAGCACAGCTTTTACACTGAACAAATGGACTTCACTTTCACAGCTCAGGTCTTGTCATACTTTTAATGGGATCCGCTTTGTGTCTTAGTGTTGCACTTCCTGGAGAAGTTTATTTCCAACTCCAAGGCATGTAAAAGGAGGATTTTTATCCCCATCTGGGGGACACTGCCTAATGTAAGCCATAAATGAGGCTTAACCAAGCAGTATTTTAAATAATTAATTTATAATAATTAAATATATTTTATTAAAAGGAGGTTTAACTTTGAGCTGATGTTTCCAGTTTTGCACAGTTCTCTGCAGAACAGCAGATGGTAAAGTGCGTTGGGCACACTATCCAGATGCGCCAAAGCAAAACAATGGCGCTATATGTTGTGCTTCATGTATGTTGCGCTTTCACTTCCTAAGCGTAATCATCTTAACGCTTAACATTAATTTGTTTGATATTAAACCCCCAAAAAACGTTGTGATGAGCGAAAAATGAGCCCAAAAAGTTAGAATGATGCAGATGGCTTCATATGTATGTTATGAATTAGGAGCCCAGTTTGTTATTTTTAATTTAGTTATAAAAAGCACCAATGCGAAGGTTTCTTTTAAATGCGTAATCAAATGCTAGTTGAAGCTGCCTTTTAAAGCTGTAGTTTCCTATGACATCAGTATTTACAGTATTTATAGTTAAATCATTTTACTAAAAAACAGAAAAAGGTTGCATAATTTTTTAACAGTGAGTGGAGCAAGGGCGATATAACAGGGATGTTTATGAAAGCTGGCAGTCAGATGTTTCTATTCATTATCTAAATTGTACAGAAACATTGGCAGCCTCTGATTGGGTGCTTGAGTTACAGCCCCCTTCGTGCGTAGCCGGTCGGCAGGTTTTGCACTTTGTAAATGAACCTTACTGACATGTAAAACTGCTCCAGAAATGGAAGGAGTGTTCAAGGTGCGTCAAGCTTTTAGAAAACAAACCTCTATGAACAGACACAGCTTTTATCATAGCGATCAGTGATTTCTGATTTTAAATGTATCGTAAATAAGTCGTACACGTAGGACTTGGCTCATCATGTGTCAGGTAGTTGCTTTTTGCATTTGCTGGGGGGACAGTTGTAGTGATTGATACTGGACAGGTGGGTGTAGGAGTGATTTGCAGGAGGAGGAATGTTATAAAGTGACATGGCTATCTATTGTCATTAGTTATTGGATATTTGTGAATGTGCTGCATAAATGATTGTGTTCAGGTAATGAGAGTCAGCATTTTAGGGTTAGTGCAGTGTCTGGAGTTTGAATCATAGTATGGAAGTTTGTAGTTGTTGTGGTTTGTTATAGTTTGTGTGTGTATGCATTGTGCTGTAAGGAGATTGTGTTTGTAGGTGTGGTGCAGTGTTTATGGATTATGATATCATGTGTCTGCAGCAGCTTTATGCAGGAGATGTGTTGTAGTGTGTGTAAGGTGTGAATTGTGTTGTAGTGTGTGTCAGAGGTTTGTCTACAGCAGTGATGGGCAGTCTGATATGTATATGCAGCTTCAGAAGAGCCAACTATTATACTGCTCAGGTTAAAACAATACATTTACTCAAGAGACACCAATCTGTAATAACACATCAGCAGTAAGTTAAATGTAAAATAAATAGTGTTACATATTACAGATAAATCTGATAATTCAATTAGACTCCACACAAAACACACCTAAGAATTCCCTACTCACCTCTCACTGGTAGTACCAGTGATCACCTACTAACCTATAGACTAATAATAATCTTTAATGAAGTAAGCAGGAATCACACAGCTCTTTCCCTGTGACTGAGCACAGATGACATTGCTGGAGCTGTGTGACCTCCCTGTGTTTTACGCAGGATGTGGAGGAAGTCATGCGATGCGGAAATCACCTACTCCAGGAAAAGAATAAGAACAAGTTCAGTCTTATTCTCTGTTTTATGACCCACAGAGGTTCATCCGCGGCCCCAGCTCTTATCCAATCACAGCTGAGGCCGTGGAAGAAGCTTGGCTTGACATTAAGGTGGGCATGACTGGCCATAGAGCAGAGATAAAGACATTTACAACATAAAGCAGGAAAGATCAGGGGGCAAAGGGGGATGGTTCATCAAGCTGCCTGTTGCCCATCGCTGGTCTACAGTGTATGCAAGGGATTTGGTGCAGTGTCTGGATATTATTATTTGGTGTTGGGGGCAAAATTACACAGGGCAGATGTTGCTCTTTTGGAGATCAGATGAATTCTGGTGTGGACTGTATACAAGACATTTACCTCTTGTGGTACAATTTTGTGCCTGTCTCCTACTTTATGTAATTGCTTTCAGCGTTCATATCCAGCTTGAGGACATCCTATTACTATTCATTATATCATACTAACTAATGACATTTGCAGTCATGGGGAAGAGAATATAGTGATTTGTTTTGTAAAAGCAGAAATGGAGTCACACCAAGAAGAAGATTGGTTACATTTTGTATTTTTCTTTTGATTTTTTTTATAGCCTCTAAATTTGTAGCAGGTAATATAAAAAGTGTGATCTAAGGGCATGAAGACTTTGTGTAGAATTGCTATGCTCTGTGACAAAGCTGTCAGCATATATTTCGGTAACAACACATTTAACATTGTTTTCCAACTTGATACCCTGTTAACAACATTAAATCCATTGTTACAGTCCTGCTGCAAGGCTTACGAATACACTGGCTACATAATGGAAAAAGAACAAGCGTACAAAGATGCAGCCAGCAACTATGAAATGGCCTGGAAGTTAGGAAACAAGACAAATCCCACTGTTGGTAAGAGAGGAGAGTGACATCATGGGTCCGGCTGTGCTTATTTACTTTGGGAGAATCAATGAACACATGACTTACAATAGTCATCCAAGCTGTATAATCCAGGACCACCAACAGGCGTAGTGTTCTGTGGTTACTCCTATTAGCATGAAAACAACATGCTCCCTGTCTTTAAAGGGGAAGAGCAGCAGTTTAAATATTCTGCTGTGAGTGTTTTCTTTGGTAAATAATATTTATAGGTGCATTACCAGCTAGTAAGGGAGTGGGACGTGAACCCCCCCCCCCCTCCCCAGAGCCCGGGGGCTGCTCCGTGCAGCCATTTTTACCCCCATCCGTGGTTAATTTGAAAGCGAGGTCCAATGAGAAGTCACAAGCACACACATTGTGATTTCTCATTGGTCCTCCCACATTCTGCAACCAATTTAAAGTGGTGAACAAAAATATTCTGTACTTTAGGTGGTAGTGCAGCATTACGTAGAGTCAACAAGACATCTAAAATTAGACTTGTTTTTCATGTTCATTTGGTGCATTCATGAGGATCACTGGAAGTCTGGACAGAATTATGTTTTCAATAACAGATCAATGGTTTTACAACTGAAGGCTCCGGATGAAGAAGAGAAAACACTCTGGTACATCAATTGATGTTTATTATTTGTGTTAAAAGGAACAAGAATAATACTCACATTATATGGGAGGTCAGCGCTACATGTTTAGATTCTGGGCTTCTCTCCAATAGACCAGGGACAGAACCCAATCAATCAGGAAAACATGTATCCACAACAACGCATTTTGACAGGAAAAATCTTCACCAGGCTCAGCAAGTAAGTATACTGGTGGGGTTGGTGAGTAATCTTAAATAGTATATATTGGACACATGACAGCTAATTTACGATAACCCTTATTCAGTGTGTTAACCACGTACAGTTGTTGTATAGGTTGTATTATTTTGGGTTACCACTAAGCGGTCGTGGGACCACTTTCAACTATTTACGGTGACTCTTCCATCACACCAGTATAGGTGCTGAGATTGCACTCAAAACGCGTTGCCGAGGATGCGCGTTTTACTTATCAGTCGGGTTGTGCACCTGTTTTGTTGTAGAGCAGCCCTGAAACTAAATACTTTATATGCTGTAATACCCGGCCATATTGTGAGCATTATTCTTACTCCTTTTAGTACAAAATAATAAATACCACCTGATCTATTGGAGTGTTCTCTTCTCTTCACCCAGCACCTCCCAGTTGTGTACTTGTAATATATACACCTTGTGTCTGTGTTACTCAATGTTTACATGTATTCATTATACATATAGCAGATGAACTGCATGGTCCTCTATCTTTTGTAATCCATAATGTATCGCCCTTTTCCTATACGGTTTTTCCCAGATATATTGTCTCTTTAGGGCGGTGGTAATCGTATCACCGATGCTGACAAATCCGACACGCTTTATTCCTACAAAAAAAAATCCGAAATGTGCGAAAAACTAATAGAAAATAAAGAAACTTACCTGAAAACTGAAGGTCCACATCTCCGATGGAACCGGCATGCTGACAGGCAGTGATTTTGAACACACAGGACTCCGGCGCTTCACTTTCACGTCGGTGCGACTGCAGGCTTAGTGTTTAAACACTTAACCTGTGGGGTCCACACATTACCGCTTTAAATGAACCTTCATCTAAGTCGCGCTGACGTGAAAGTGAAGCGCCGGAGTCCTGTGTGTTCAAACTCACTGCCGGTCAGCATGCCGGTTCCATCGGAGATGTGGACCTTCGGTTTTCAGGTAAGTCTCTTTATTTCCTAGTCGTTTTTCTCACATTCTGGATTTTTTGGGCAGGAATAAAGCGTGTCGGATTATTCTGCAGCGATAATAGGTACCCAACCCCTTTCAGGGTAGCACTGTGATTAATTGTAGGTTCTATTTTGAAGGCATAATGGTTTCATTAAAACATGACGTTTCACTCATCACCCTTGAACTGGTGGAGGGATAGGTTAATTTGTAGAATATTTACAGCTTATTTTTTTCTTTTTAGGGTATAAACTGGCTTTTAACTACCTGAAAGCAAAGAGATACGTTGACGCAATTGATGTGTGTCATAAGGTAAGAGCATGTGTGCATGTATGTACACAAACTAATCACTCATATAGAAACATGTTGCTGAACGGTGCAGATTTATACGTGACAGTAAACTTGTTAGTGAAATTTGATCTTAAAATAAATTAAAAACAAGTAAAACATGTTGGTCCAATTTAGATATATGTAATATTATTACTTCAACTTTTTTTCCAATCTTTTGAACAGCCCATTGTAGAAAATGTTTTAAAGACCCCTAAATTCATTTTGGCTAATGTGATTTATTGATAGGAAACCATCCAAGGATGGGCTAGGTCCACTGCTATTAAATTACCTTGAGATAATTAAACATTAAAATACCATATAATACAACTAGTAACAACACAACTTTTGTTTTTTGTTTGTTTTTTTAAATCCCATGTGTTTAATTCTAAACATATTTTTCGACCTGTTATGTCAGGACACATTTTGCATCTCTTTCATAAAATTTGGCACTTCTATGGCTAATGTCGCCCTGTCCAAAAATGAATTCCCAGCTGTAGACAAACTACAACATCTAAAATTAACCTCAAAGCAGTGGATGGCTGCAGATTACAAGTGTGTGAGGAATCCTTTATGTAGATGCAGGACTCCATTTTCAACGCTCCTTGATTTCTGATTATTAACCCGGCTTCTTCCTGACTTTGTGATACCTGGATCCTGACTTTGTACTGTGCAGACAGATTGGTTTTGACCTTTGGTTTTGCCTGACAATTCCTCTGCTTGCTGATTCTGTGTGGTTTACCTGCATCCTGCTGTCCCCGACCAGTCTGACTATTCTGCCTTTAGATCTACTTAGCGGTAGTTCTGATCAGAGCACACTAAGGGCCAGTTCAGTGGACTGCGACCTAGTTACTGCACTCTGCAAAATCCATCCTGCTTTGCGGCCAGCTCTGGTGAATAGTGGTAGTAACTTAGGGCCTGATTCATTAAGGATCTCAAATGAAGAGGATACTCATTTCAGTCTCCTGGACAAAACCATGTTACAATGGAAGGGGTGCAAATAAGTGTTCTGTTTTACACATAAGTTAAATACTGTCTGTTTTTTCATTTAACACACAAATATTTGATAGCTTATTTGTACACTGACATTTAAAGTTGATATTTGTGTGCTACATGAAAAAACAGTCAGTATTTAACTTATGTGTAAAACAGAACACTTATTTGCACCCCTTCCATTGTAACATGGTTTTGTCCAGGAGACTGAAATGAGAATCCTCTTCAGACAGGGAAAGTATGTAGTTAGCAGGTAAAGAGTAGATCCAAAGAATCCACTGCAGGAAGGGGCCTGGAAAGTAATCCATTGTCACAGGTTCATGCGGTCACCATAGTCAGGAATTAGCTGATGGGTACTATCATCCTGAGGCTAGGACCAAAACACGATGGCTTTACTGATGATTGCGTCCAGCAGTTTATTGTTTGTTTAGTCTTTAGCTTGCAGCTGCAGATTTTCCTTTATTGGCAGCTCAGAACGTAATGTGCTGCTCCTGGACTGGTTGTAAATTAGAAAAGGTGACACACACACACATTATACAGGTATATATAGGAATCACACAGGCTGTAGGGATAATGGGATACACTATGGAGACAACCTGAGTTCATATATTCGCAGAAGGAGAACAGAGCTTTCCACCAGCAGTCATCACACAAAAGATAAAAGGAACTTCTTACCTTTAAAGAATGCTACTGATGATTCCCACTTTTAATCAAAGAGAATAAGCTCCATACACTGACATGACCTATATTATTACTAAGCTAGTGTGTCTTTCATTTTTCTTTTTATAAGTGGTTTCAAAAGGCATGTAACCCATTAGTTGCTGGATGTCTGTTTTCATCTTTTCTGACTTCTGAAAAACATCTCATTCACATGTAAGTCTTTGTCGATGTGGTATCGCTCTGCTATATAACTCAATTTAGAAGCCGCTGGTAAAAAATAATACCAAAATGCTTACCTATTTATAGTCTCGGCAAAAGTAACAATACTCAGTTTGACACTTAATCCCAGGTGTAGACCATTTACTCCTTCAGCAGTTGCGGGGCACAGACTGTGGGATATGTTTTACCCTTTGGAGACAGGACAATGTGTAGACAATTTATTCCTACAGCAGTTGTGGGGCACAGACTGTGGGATATGTTTTACACTTTGGAGGCAGGACACTGGAATGAAGAACTGACAACTCTTGTTCGATAACACAAGCTGTTTCCAAATCACTTCTTTTTCCAGTGCCCTGTATAGGATGTGGGCGTAGGGCTTTTTGACCGTAAACCCCCCCCCCCCCCACCACCACCACCACCACCACCACCACCACACACACACACATATACCTCTGTCCTCACCCTCACTCGCAGGTAAAGCGGAGGAGCGACTGCCTAAAGCTATGATCACCCTACATAAAAGACACGGCTCTTGATGTCACCAGATTATCATCCATATCTTCAGTTAGCTCTAGTGGTGATTGGGCTAAAATCTTGGTTCACAGACCCAGGTCCCAGTCTAAACTGCTTAATTCAGAGAAGGCCATCTTCAGGCAACCACTGGAGAAGATAATTAGGGACATTACAGGCAGCGTCTTCCCATCCTCAGAATATGAATGTCAGAATGTCCCGGAGTGTGTTTCTACATTTCAGGCCATAATTAGAAATAAACTTGTTCTCACAAAGTCCTAATTTTGATAGATCTAATCTCATGTAACAAATAACCTAACACAGAATTTCTTGTCATTTTTTTTATTTAACAAAAAATCCAATATGAAGCCATGTGTGAAAAAAACACGCTTACTGTTTTCATACAAAGTAAAGTTGATTACTTGATTCTCGTCTGTGTAAAAGCAGAACCATGGTACCAAATCCATATAAAAGCGGAAGCGTTGGCAGTTTGGTCTGGAGCATTCAGGTTTGTCTTAGCTATGCCAAAGAGAAAATACCTCTGCAATTGTCTCAGATTAAGTTATCAGTGTTGTTGATCTTTCCCCGTAAATAGTCTAATGAGAAGTGTCTGTTTTAAACTTTGGTTCGGATAATTGATATATTTTAATACATTTTTCTCTTCTCAACTGACTGCCATTACACATGTTGTGTTGCATTAGTGCAGAAATATGGACTTTGTCGTAATAATAACTGAATGCTAATTATTTATCTGCCTTTTTTTTGTTAATTATCAGTTTGTGCTGGTTTTTGAACAAACTCTTTTCAATGTGTAGTGTAAATGTGATAATTTATTTAGAAATGGCGTCAGTTCATGTAAGTTCAATACATTGCGTTGCTAGCTGCACTTGTTTATATTGTTGTTTTATAGATTTGGTTCTTGTTGTATGTGCCTGTTTTATCCCAGCAAAGATGTAAGTTTTTCTTACCAGTTTCTTCTTCAACAGGTCTTAGAACTTCACCCAAATTACCCGAAAATAAGAAAAGACATTCTTGACAAATCCAGAGCTGCGCTAAGGACATGAGGAAATGTGGATTTTTTAAATAAAGGACAGTACAGGATTTGTTGATATCAGATGTATGCGGAATAAGCGCCATCATCGTACATGTGGATTGTGTGACAACCTAATTCATGCCTTTATTAATACAACCTGCTCCATTACTGGTTAAATCCACTGTATCATCCTGATGGGGTGTTTTTTGTTATGCTATAAAATAGTCAATTTAAGTGTAAACAACCATTGTATTTAATTGAAAATATTTTTTTGTTGTACATAGTCATTATGGTCATATACATATTATCTTTATATCTCCTGTGTTCCAGGGGATGATTATAGTGTGTTATCCCTGTGTACACTTGGGTCAACCCCACGACACGAGCTACTTCTCTGTCCCACCTTCGGGTACTATGGAATAATCGTCAAAAACAAGTGTCCCTGCACATGCAGGATTATAGCTATGACGTAGATGTATTGTAGATGCAGCAGTGTACACTTACCAGTGAATAAATAAATGGGCATCAGGCCATCTTATAAATTAACCAATGAGTATAGTTTTACTCATACAGTCTCTCGTCTTTACAGTCACTTATTTGCAGCACGTTTTAGTTAACAGTAGCATTATCTCACATCACAGTGCTAGTCCTTTTATTACAAAACATTAGTAGTAGTCACCTGGTTAGTTATCACAGGTTGCAGTGCCTCTCCTGACTCTGGAGCCAACTCTCTCTCAGATGGTATCTCTCTCCGGTGGTAATCGTTTCAACGATTACGACAACACCGACAAAGAGGACATCTACGATAAAAAAACGATTGAATGCAAAAACGACAGCTAGAATGACAGACTTACCTGAAAAACGACTGTGCAGATCTCCGATACCAGCAGAAGGATGACAGCACCTCCTTCCGACTGTCTAGGTCTCCGGCACCACTGTGTGACGTCAGTGCGCCCTTCATGCCTTTCAATTTAAAACGGCAATGTCAGGACCCTGTTTAAATAGTGTCCCTGCGGGGTCCCGACATTGCCGCTTTAAATTGAAAGGCATGAAGCCCGCACTGACGTCACAGTGTCGCCGGACACCTGGACAATCGGAAGGAGTTTTTTTTTTTATTGTAGGTGTCCTCTGTGTCTGTGTCATCAGCATCGGAAACCCGTACCCCACCCATCTCTCTCTACCAGTCTCTGCTCCTGCTACACTGTAGTCACCACTCCTATGGCTCTCAGACAGTCCATGACTCTCACTGGCCTCTGCCACAACCACATTTAGGGGACAGGTAAGTGCAGCACAGAGGTTACCGCAGATGCCTGTCTCAGCAGCCTACATGCTCCCACTTGACGATGCAGTCAGGGTCCCAGTATTCGCCTCCAACGAATGCACAATGTATATTTATTAGTGAATACACATGTACCCACCAGTAAGAGTAGTGATACGTGCATGTATACGCTGCATTATTATGCCAACATAGATTATAAGGTGTGACGTCTTAAAGGGATGACTGGGCAAAAGATAATCGTCAACTGGCAGAATGGAAAGAAATAATTATTTTAGCATTTAATCTATATAAAGTAGATTATCATTTCTATACTTTATCAATAGATTTAAGTTACTAGAAGTTGCAGATAGTCCAATGAGCATTTTGGTTTGGATAATTGATATTTTCATTTTTATCTCAACTGACTGCCGTTATACCATAAGGAGTCATTTTACTGCTGACAACTGGACGTTGACATAAGTTCAACTAATTGCAAATTCTTTATCTGCCAATTTTTCACTAGTTACAATTTTTAAAAGGAATTTGTTCAAACACAAGTAGAATGTGTGTGGTCTAAATGTTGGAAATGTCTGCGTAGAAAGCCAGTCTGTCCAGTAGAGGGTGCTCTTGCATCTTAGTGAGAACAATCATTGTCTTCTTATATTCAATACATGGTACTATCCATCGTGAGTGTACATTCAATCAAATAAATGCACTAACATACCACCTTGTACTCCTCTAGTTTATTTCAGCTCATTTATAAAGTGTGCCGATGGTGTAGAAAACATTTCAGAAAATTAGGACTTCTTAATCGTATACAGTTAACTTATAAGCAGAGAAGCACTTACCAGGTAGTTTTAATTTAACTTGTGAAACTTTTCAGAACCCAAGAACTGACATTCATTGTTCCCTCTGTTAGGTACTCAAATTATTGAGTGCAGTTATGGTCATTCAGAATTGGAATACATATCTAAACTCTACCGCCAAATTGAAAATTCAGTTTTGGGTGAATTATTGTAAGTTAATAACTTAGAATATAGATAAGTTACCTGGGCAATTTAGCTGGTTCCCCAATGTCTGGTACGCACCCTGCGCTGCTTGCTAATTTCTGCTAGCAGTAAGTTGCAGCTGGTCAACACTCTGCTGTATGAAAAGGACTTGGTCAGCAGAGAGTATGGCAGACGTAGGAGGACTCTCCTCTGTCCTGACCATTAACAATACAATAGGAGTGGGAAAGTGCAAGCACTTAGGCTCATCATTATTATTTAAAACATGCATTTTTTATTTGTGGTTACAATAACTGGTATGGCATGACTGGAAATCCTTTCTGCACTACTTACTGTCACTGCATTCATGCACACGGAACTTCTAATTTAATTACAGTGTGTCGGAATACCGGTAATAGGTCAACATGGAAAGTGTGACAATGACTTGTTTGCTCTGTGAGTCTGACTGTTAGGCAGTGACTGTACTTTGCAGAGGTGGTCAACAATTGTCGTTCTAACAGTTGCTGAACTAAATCTACTGTGATGCTCAGTCAGCCATCAGCAAGTTATAATAAGATTCTGGGAAGTATGCCAAGCAGGATGTGCTTCATTTTATGTCATTTTATTACATTATTCTGGGCAAGTTGCCAGTGCTAAAATGTATACAGTGCCTCTCCAATTACTGAGAGGTAGAGATTTTCAATGCATCAAGGTTAAATGTATTCATTAGCTCAGAATATGCAAAGTACCATGTCAGTGTATCCATCTTCTTATCTTATTTGGGGTTTGTGAGCAACTCGACCTGTGTTTTAAACCATTAGTAGAAGGAGAGCACTTGGTTTGTTTCTCTGCTCTAAGTATCACTACCCAATCATGTTACCTATCATTTACTGTGATGGCTTATATTGAATGTTGCATTGACGAAGAAAGCAATTTGGCTGCTCACACTAATGTGTCACTCCAGGGAAAAAACAACAGTTTGTCAATGAGAATCATCACGCCGCATTGGATGGACTAACTGCGGTTCAAGAGCTCCTAGCAACCCACTGTCATCAGTAACTGTTGCTTCTCTTGGCATAAACGTTTCAAGAACTTTACAAAGATTCAATAATCATCATTTATTTATATAGTGCCACTAATTCCACATCGCTGTACAGAGAACTCACATCAGTCCCTGCCCCATTGGAGCTTACAATCTAAATTCCCTAACACACACACACAGACTAAGGTCAATTTGTTAGCAGCCAATTAACCTACCAGTATGTTTTTGGATTGTGGGAGGAAACCGGAGCACCCGGATTAAACCCACGCAAACACGGGGAGAACATACAAACTCCTCACAGATAAGGCCATGGTCGGGAATTGAACTCATGACTCCAGTGCTGTAAGGCAGAAGTGCTAACCACTGAGCCAATATCAAAGTCACAATTTTTTTTAGAACATTTACAGTAAAAATATTGTCAAATCTGATGAGAATATACTTTATAGCGTACTGTACAGTCTAAAGCAGCAGCAGATGTGTACTGTATCCGTAAAGTAATGGGACTAATAAGTAGGGGCCTGATTCATTAAGGATCTTAACTTGAGAAACTTCTTATTTCAGGCTCCTGGATAAAACCATGTTACAATGCAAGGGGTGCAAATTAGTATTCTGTTTTGCACATAAGTTAAATACTGACTGTTTTTTCATGTAGCACACAAATACTCGATAGCTTATTTGTACACTGAAATTTAAAGTTGATATTTGTGTGCTACATTTCTTGTGTGCTACATGTATTACTGTACATATATTGTTACACTAAATAATTGACATCTAATAGACCGGTCCTAGATATGGCGACAGTCACGAGCAGGAAGAAGACACCAAATGCATCATAAGGCTGTGTCTAAGTGCTGGGACTAAGGTTGTGGCTGTAAGATACATTATGGAGAGAACTGTCTAACACCTGACTTCCCTTTTATAATTTTATTTAAAAATATTAACACTTTTTTTTTAGATTTTTGTTTGTTTTTGGTATTTAATGTTATTAAATGCTATAGTTTTAAACAAAATCTGATTATATATTTTTTGAAAATATATTACGTTCATCTTAACTATTAGGCTAACATAATACTGTGCTAAGTTCTCAGGCATGTTGTATAGGGAAATGGACCATATAACCAAGGATCATGACACTTTTTGTAGCAGTTTTACAAGCTGAGCGGTACTCCACCAGAGCACTGTGGGTTAGCTGGCCATTCTCTGTGGATATGTGCATTCGTGAGCCAGTTAACCAGCTTACACATGTGCAATGCAACTGAAAGCCCAGATTTGACCTTTAAATTAGCTTTCACATGCAAGCGCGTCTTACCGCCAGATAGCAGTGCTCTTGCCAGCGAATCTTACGGCTGGAGATAGCAGTGCTGTTGCTGATGTCAACCTTTTGGGTGTGGTACGGCATATCGATGCCGAGAAGAGCGAGAAGACTCGACTTGACTATTCCGAAGGAGCTGCTTCCCGACCCTGCCCGATGACGGCTCCTCTTCACCCCGACAGCAGCCAATGACTATGCAGCAAGAAGGTGGCTGCATCTGATGATGTCATTGAGCATGCCGATGGGATTATCACTGTTGTTAAGGGGGTGAGGTAAGTATGCACCCATGTAGAATGTATAATCCTTTCTAAAATAATGCTTTGTGGGGCCTCGGTAACACTATGGGCCTGATTCATTGAGGAACATAAATGCTGACGTGTGCCGTAGTTTGGGTAAAATTGCTCTGCAGTAACATCCAATTCATGTCCGAGTACAGATGACCCTTACTACAGTCTATGATTTAAGGGGCAGAACGGTGTGGGGACTGAGTGTATGCACGTAGTCAATGTACAGTAAGAGCGTGCCAAGATTGAGCACACACAGCAACGTCCGATTCAAGCTTAGGGGATCTCACAGGTACGTGTTTTTCTGTTGTATCACTTTCACCATCTACAGGTCTGGTGTAAGTGTCATTTACTAGTGATGACTAGTCACGTATGTATGCTAGAATGTGTTTGCAATGCATTTTATGTAGAGTAGACATTCATAATATTCTAATAAATGTATTTTATGGAAAGAAAAAATGTGAATTTTTTTTGTTTGTCAATAATGACCATATTATAGACAGGTGAGATTAATTGAATAGTTTTTTTTCTGCGTTCTTTTGTGATTTTATATTCCACATATGTATTGGACGTATTCTGCAGTGTATTTAGCACCCTAGACCTGTATTCATCAACAGACGTATCTTTCTATCAGCTCCTTGAATACGGACGTATGTATGCCCTTTTTATGTGCAATTTAAAAAAAAAAAATGCAAATGTGCAATGCATTCAGTTTGTGTCCATTAAGAAATCAGGCGCAATGTGTGTTGTCATGTGAATGGCATAATGATGGGCAGGACCTCGCATCAAAAAGTAACTGGTAGCAAAGTTTCATAGTTTCCAACATTTTCCAGGGATTGCTGAGGAAATGCATTCAGGCAGGTTACACTGTCTCAGTGGACCATGGAGCTGTTTCAATCCCTATTATGTCACGTTTAGTCTATTTTATAACAGTTATTAAAAAAAATAGTATAAAAAAATCACTTTATTTGTAAAGCCTAGAGATTAATTATTAGCTGATAAGAACTGCATTTAACATGCAGAAAAAAACATTTAACATGCAGACTTTTTATTGTGAAGTTAGTCGGTGCTGAAAAATAGGGATATTCACAGGGGCAACTATGTGTGTCTAGGAAGTTAGCCCTTTGCCCTGTTGGAGCTGTCCATGTTACAGATGGGTGCTTGAGTGTAAAGCAAAATTAATATTGTCTGTATCTTGGTTTTCATTTTTAAACTTGCCATTGATTTAGTCCCCATTGTGTCCTTCGTACGGCTGCAGCTTTTCCCACCGACTGAAGGATCTTTAAAAGCAGCAGTTTGAAAATTGCGAGTGTGTCAGCTTTGTTAATTTTAAAGGACACCAGTCTATGGAGCTCTGTTGCTAAGCAACCCACCTACCCATCTCTGCATTGACTGAGCGAAGGGAGGAACGCATATTCCTTTCTCCTGTTCATTCATTTATTCAGGCTGGTAGATGAAACTCAAGTGTGGCGTTTCCATAGTAACACAGTCCAAATGTAATGTGCTCAGGCACTTCCTATTCTGTACAGTATGCCTGAGATCTGTTATGTGTGTTCTGCTCGGTCTATTTTAAACTTTTCTATGTTCATTATGAAGAACTAAGGATTTCTTAAAGCGATAGCATACCCTATTTAGAAGTAGGATTTACATTATCCACTTTTTTCTGATACTTGTTTAGTAAACGATATGGGAATACGCAGGGGTAGAAGTAAAACTTTGGAGGCCCCATTGCAATATTTTCTTGGAACCCCCAAGATTTTTAGGGAAGGATACCCTTGCCGTCACCTTTCCTCACTTACCCTAACACATACCTCCGAACTCTCCCAAGTTGGGTGGGACACAGGGCCATCTTAACAACACTATGGGCCCCTGGGCAAAGCAGTGCACTCGGGCTCCTACCTACCTAACTTCTGGTCGTCCGTCCCCCCCCCCCTGCCCTGTATCAGATACTGTATCTGTGCCCTCCATTATCATTCTATTTGTCCCCCTCTACTTATCTTTCTATCGCCTACTTCTCTTTTTTCTTCTTTTCTGTTTTCTTATCCTCTCGCTTGCTTGTCCGTCACATCGTTGCTTCTCCGTGCTGCGCCCCTCACTGAGAATGTCGGGTGTTATGTCGTCACACCCAACAATCAGTGCGAGTGCAGCACGGAGGAGGGGACCGGAGGGAGCCGGATCACCACTGCGTGACCGCAAAAAGGTAAATTTCTTTTGTTTTTTCTTTATTACTTCAGAGCCCTGCCTGTGGGGTCCCCTTCGTGTAGGGGCCCCTGGGCAGTTGCCCAGTGTGCTCAATGGGAAAGACGGCCCTGGTGGGACTGTCCCATAGGAGAACATTCAGGGGCTTTTTAATGGAGTGAGTTGTAGGCGACCTAGTGCTTCGAAATCGCCCCTTTTTTGTGTGAGTGCAGCCGAAAAGAACCAGGATAATATTGGCAGGTAAGTTAATGACTAGGGGCCTAATTCATTAAGGAACTTAAATTAAGAAGTTTCTTATTTCAGTCTCCTGGGCTGAAATAAGAAATGCAAATGTTACAATGCAAGGGGTGAAAATTATTTTTCTGTTTTGCACATAAGTTAAATACTGACTGTTTTTTCATGTAGCACACAAATACTTGATAGCTTATTTGTACACTGAAATTTAAAGTTGATATTTGTGTGCTACATGAAAAAACAGTCAGTATTTAACTTATGTGCAAAACAGAATACTAATTTGCACCCCTTGCATTGTAACATGGTTTTGTCCAGGAGACTTAAATAAGAAACTTCTTAATTTAAGTTCCTTAATGAATCAGGCCCTAGCTCTCTCCTCTTCCTCCACAGCGCACCGCCCTGCACTTCCTGCTCAGGAAGGAAAGGAACACAAAGTTCCCCTTCACTCGTTTGATTTTGGAGCCATAGAATGCTGGTTCGCTCCCACGGCATTCTAGGACTTCAAATTGCGGTGTTGGGGGTCACATGGCACGGAGAGCACAGTTGGCAGCTGCATTAGGTCCGGGGGCTGCTACCCCTACTGCCCTTATAGGCCATCGGGAATAGGTCATTCAGCAGAGAAAATCTCTTTTACTATATAATAGTTTAGTATTTTCTATTATAACCTTGTATATGCCACTCTATACAGTGCTGCAGAATATTCTGGTGCTGTAATAATATTGAGAGTAGTCTCTCTGTTCAATGGCTCTTAGTAGAAAATAGTTTGCCTTCAACTGCAAGACACTTTCATGTAGATGTTCCATAATCGGTTATGTCTTAAATTAATAAGGAGAGTGAGGTGTCACCTGGGCTACCTTTATTATATAACACTTTTATTTGCGTGAATATTTTATTACATGGGTATTTGTGCACTTATAAAGTCATTTACCCATAGTATATGCAACTTGATGGTCAAAAATGAGTACATGAAAATTATGCATGTAAATGTGCTCTCTACCCCTTGAATTTCATTTAAGTATCTTGACCTATGAGGATGTAAACAGAAGTGTTGCTCTTGAGCTCTGCTCCAGATTAAGTTCCACCTTTGTTATTTTGTAATGTCAAGATGATGATGATGATTAGCCCATAGAATTATTTACCTGTATGCCATTAATACAGGTCAGAAAATGAGCCAAAGAACCAGAATTTGTGAAAAACCTGCTACAGGACCAGGATTAAAATGGCAACTACGCAGTTCTGATGTTGGGGAGGTGAGGAATTGTATTTGGATCTCTAAATTGGCAATTAGATCTTTCTCCTCTCTTTCCTGGCAATCGAGATACCAATACATTTCCAAATGTGGCCTTGTGGCTTCCCATACTCCTAAGAAAATATGTTCAAGGAGTCATTGAATGAGAAGAACTCCATTAGGGCGTCAACTAGTTCCAATCAATTAGAGGGGTTGAAAAGAAACGTTTTGTCAAGTCGGCAAGATATAGGCCTATACATTTGATTAATGTTAACATAATTGATTGTTGCAAACTGTCGAAGGCTATAAAACAATATATAATAGATTCCTGTTTGAAATTTTAATTGTCATAAATATTATTAAGAAATGGAAGTTAAGGGAAACTGTTGACGTTAAGAGAAGATCTGGAAGAGCCAGAAAAACATCTGGTAGAACTACTTGTAAATTTATTAGATATGCAATACAGGACCCACTTATCACTACAAAGGATGTGCTTAAAGTTTAGCTGACACTGCAGTGGCGGTCCACAGTAACACAGTACATACACTAGAATCTGCATGGAAGATTTGTGAGTAGGAACATTTTCCTGAAGCCTCATCACAAAAGTCAATGTATGAAGTATTCTAAACAAAACTTAGTTAAGTCAGAAAGATTTTGTAACAAAGCGCTGTGGATGCATGAAACGAAAATTAATACATTTTGAGAAGAAACAGGTGAAAGTGAGGCTGACCTGTTGGAAGAAAATAACTTATTTTTGAGTTTATACAGTACTCAAAGTGGAGAATATAAACGATTTTTTAAATTTTAATTCAAAAGAGAAAAAATAATGATGTTTCCGCCTCTCCAACTAAAGCAGTTAAAAATAAATGAATCATCTTTAACGCAGTGGAACATCAAAGTACAGTGATTGCAAATCGTCATGATTCTGCTGCCTGCTCTAATACTGCTTTCTGTGCAATGACTCACTTTGACCAAAAACAAATGTCAATTTTCGCAATTTCCAGCATCTCCAGAACATAGAGGGAACGGGACCTGCATAGCACAGCACTGGCAGTGACTCCTGTGGCTATTAGCGGTCAGAGGAATGTGATTAGGAATGTGTTTCTCAATGCCTCCCGCGGACCAAGGAGCTGCCTCACCCTATTGTTTTATGAAAGTGAGGATGATGTAATCCTGGCTGCACTATACAGCTTCACTGTGACTAAGCCCTCTAAGCCATCCACGGCTTTAGCATACTGGCATATTATATAGCCCATGTGAAGCAGCTACTGTTATGAAGTGGTCAGTAATGGGTATATGACACACACCTAGAGTTCCAGCATATAATAAAGTCCCATGCCCAACATATGATACAGCTTCAGTATAAATGATATCTCATTATACAAATTATCACATAGAACACTACAAAGCACAGGTCCAACATCTGCAGAATAAACAAACATGCACAACCTGTAAATGTGATTCATCATCTTCCCATTCAGGGCCAGTGCAAGCAGCCGAAATGAGCCAGTTTTCCCATGACACACTGCTTCGCTTCTGATTTTAAGAGAGATTTTCCCGCTAGATTATCCTGGGCTAAATTAAAAAAATAATATTTAAATGTATTTTAGTAACTTTAATGACTTAATTCGCATCATGATACATTAATGTGAAAAGAGTCCTGCAACCCCCACCCTCTTCCAGACAGCACCAGTAAACACACGGCAGTCAGACCACTCTCTTGAGCTTTAATTTAAAGGGATTTTACCTTCATACAATTTCAATATATTGATGTGTACATTGCAGAGCCTGATTAAGACCCCATGGGGCCCCAGGCAATATTTGGGCCCCTTTATGTTAGCAAAAAGACACATTAAAACAGATTAGGGTAAATTGAGCCCTTTTTACCTACTAGGCCCTAGGTAGTCTAGGTTTGCCAATGGGTAATCTGGCCCTGGTACGGATGTAGTCGAAAGGGTGACAATAAAAATGTTGTCATTCAGAATGTTGACACAATACTGTCAAAATGTATTTTACCTTTGTGCTTCATATCTGAAAGTTCATGTTGTGTTCATTTTTAAAGGTATCTGGGATTATGCTTCAGATATGTGCCTTTTCTTTCAGGAACAAACTACAGCAGCACATTAGTGATCTGTTTGTATATTTGTCTGTGTCTGCCTGTGCTGATGAAGAGTAATGTCTGATATTCTAGAGGGTTATTAATGGCAATACCTGGCAGGATGGTACCTACACAGGCTGTTATGTCTGTTGGTTGCCCAACTCCACCAGGTACTTATATAGTCAGCCATAGTCATCCATTGTTGACACTGACTACACTTCAAGCAGTGTTTGTTCAAATATCCCCCCTTCCCCCATCCCATTGGACTAAAACAAATCAAGATAAAATAAATGTTTGTATTTCCCATCGTACTACAGTGATTAAAGAATGAAGAAAGAAGTAAAGAAGATTTCATTTTATATTAAATAAAGTGGTAAAAGTTTGGGAAACATCGTATTCAATTAAACTTTATTTGAAAAGAGAAAATGTGTATTCAATTATGTTACAGTATGCCTTTTTGCGGATGACACAAAGATATGCAACAGGGTAGACACACGAGGAGGGGTAAAACAAATGATTGACGATCTAGGTAGACTAGAGGAATGGTCAAGAGAGAGGTAACTACAGTTTAATGCCAAAAAATGCAAAATCATGCACTTGGGTCTTACAAACCCAAAGGCTAAATATAGTATTAATGGCACTATAATGGAAACTACTGAGGAGGAAAGGGATCTAGGAGTCACTACTTCAGGTGACTTAAAGGCAGGTAAGCAATGCAACAAAGCAATGAGGAAGGCAAGTCAGATGTTTGGTTGCATAGGGAGAGGAATCAGTAGCAGAAAGGAAGAAATAATAATACCACTGTATAGGTCACTGGTACGGCCTCATCTAGAACACTGTGTTCAATTCTGGAGGCCATATGTCCAGATGGATATAAATACATTAGAAACTGTACAAAGAAGGGCAACTAAAATGATGCATGGTCTACAGCACAAAACTTACCCGGAAAGACTAAAAGAACTTAATATGTATAGTTTGGAGCAGAGAAGGGAACGGGGGACATGATAGAAACTTTCAAATATATCAAGGGTTTGAACAAGGTACAGGAGGGAAACATTCTTCAAAGGAAGAGAAGTACTAGAACACGAGGACATGCACTGACACTGGAGGGAAGTAGATTCAGAGGAAATTTGAGGAAACACTACTTCACATAAAGGGTAGTGGATAAGTGGAATAGCCTCCCATCAGAGGTGGTAGAGGCTAATACAGTAGAGCAGTTTAATCATGCTTGGGATAGACATAAGGATATGCTTATAAAGAATAAGGGATTGTCACGAACAAGGTAGTTGGAAGGCCTTACCTGCTGGTATTAGCGCTGCTACGCAAGGTGGCACGGAGTCTAACCACGCCCCAGGTGTTCACCAGGGAACCCCACAAGGAGTTTGGACTTAGCCGCTGAGACGTGTCGGTTGCGGTTCTCCCAGGTAGCTACCAGCGAGGTAACGTGAACAAACGTAGTGAACAGTCCGAGGTCAAATCCGTGCAGGCAACGAAGTACAGAGGGGTCAGGCAGGAGAATAGTCAGGAAGCCGAAGGTCAGAACCAGGAGATCAAAACAGGAACCAAGGAGAATCTGAAGAGTAGTCAAGCAGGCAAAGGTCAAATCCGGGAGATGCAGGTAGGAGGTATAGGTAATAAGCAGGGGAGCCTAGAGACAAGCTATGAGACTAGATACTCTGGCACCCTAGTGATGCCAGAGTCTGGTTTAAATACTGGCGCCAGTCTTGCCATTGGTGGAGTGGAGATCAGCGGTCAGCTGATCTGACCGCCGACAGGAACTGCTGTTTAGCGTCTCCATTGCCTAGCAACGGAACGCGATGTTCGGGCGTGGGGTTTGTAGTCTCTGAGAATGGGGGCACACTTTTTGTGCTCCCTCCTTGCCCCCATAGAAGTATTAGCCCTGTGCTAACCAGCCTGGGGTTAGTTTTCACCATGGTCGTGGGTCTCCTTGTAATAGTGGAGACCAGCCCAAGCTGTGCGCCAAGGGGCTGACTAAGAATTTTGGGGTTGGGGCTGGCATACGGCCCCATTTTTTTATTTTTTCGATTTATTAGTGGAGATTTGGAAACAAAATGCAGCACTATTTTTACATGCCCAAAAAACTCCATGTTTTGTGCCAAATCAATGTGTTGACTTTCTAGGATGTCTAAAATGTCTCCAGGCTGCTAGTCCTGGGCAAAAAAAGGGGAGCAGTTGTATAATTCCTAGAAAAGGGACCTAGACAAAGGGTAGAACAGGATAAACAGTGAGCAACCCGTATAATAATTGTACAATGCAAACTTCTGCCTCACAGCACTGGGGTCATGAGTTTGATTCCCGACCATGGCTTTATCTGTGAGGAGTTTGTATGTTCTTCCCTGTGTTTGTGTGGGTTTCCTCCGGGTGCTCCGATTTCCTCCCACACTCCAAGAACATACTGGTAGGTTAATTGGCTGCTAACAAATTGATCCTAGTCTGTGTCTGTCTGTTTGTGTGTGTTAGGGAATTTAGCCTGTAAGCCCCAATGGGGCAGGGACTGATGTGAGTGAGTTCTCTGTACAGCGCTGCAGAATTAGAGGTGCTATATAAATAAATGGTGATGAATAGGAGTAACTATAATGTTCTTGTTTTCAAACCTACACAACAAGATTACTATAATAAAAAGTCTGGAGAAAATTTATATACCGATATTGTATATGCTCAAAGATGTGAAATCAACTCTTACGTAAAACATAATTTGACATCCTATCCTCATAGTTATTATTATCTGTATTATTCATTTGGTTGCTAGTATCTGCACTTTTCCATTACTGCTATATCCTTTATGTATCCTGCACAATCCAGCTGAGGCCTCAGCAATGTCTTCCATAGAAGCAAGAGTATATTTCACTATGCATTTCTATAGCTCTTTTAATACATGATAACATTTGATTACTCTCTCCCTCTCTCTAGTAATGCTGAGCTTGCATTGCTTACATTTGAATATTGAACAGTGGGCTTCATTATTAGTCCCAGGTCCTTCTCCATAAAGGATTTGTGTAGAACCAGATTATACGAACAGCCAAGCACCAGTATGATTTTCTACCATTAAATAAACATTTTGTGTGTTTCTGCAGTCCAGATGCATGCAGTCATTTCATATTTTACGTTCCATAGAAGAGGCAACATGCATTCAATTACGTTCCATCAGCAAACACTCAAATAACACTGCAAGTTAATAATAAGGGGGCCAAGGCCTCCACCCTGCAGACTCCAACTGTAAAAAGTACAATTCCACATTTAAAAAGTATTCTAAAAAGTACAATGCCCTATACCAGAGTAATAGGTGTCAGCCTCCTTCCTATGTAATAATATTAATGTCTAGTTTACACAGCTTCTATGGCATATTATGATTTTCCCACCTGAGTGTCAGGTAAGAGCATGGGGTGTGTATGATCCAGTGTGTGCATTCGAAACAGTGATATCACATTAGGCTACACTGCAGGCTCATCTCATCTGCAAACCAGGTGAATCGACAACCTTGAAGTCATCACCTTGGTGTAGTCTCCTTACCCCACCTAGGTCCTCCACCTTCATCAATATCTGTGATACAGCACACCACTGCAGCATTCAGGATGGAGGATCACCCCCCTCCTGCTCCCCTCAGTCTCTTCATCACTGTGAGCACAACACTTCCTAAACTTTGTGCAGCTGTTACTCTGCCTCCAATACAGCCTGTCCCCTCCCCCATCCCCCAGCTGATCTAAGTTTAACTACAACAAAAGTAAGAGCTGTCTATGGTGCTGAATTATTTGGGTCGCCAAATTTCATGATGACCAAAACTACATTAGTCAATGTTGGAAACGATATAAAGCTGTGTAACTGTTACACAGCAAACTGTGCCTTTCCTCTTAGCAGAGAACACTTGGAAGTCTATCAGTCTGAGATAACTGACATATTCACTTATCCAAGTTGCCAGGAGACCATTGTTAAATCTCCATGGGTGACAGTTTTTGTCTTTAGTTTAAACAGTAGACATGTGTTAGTCTGTTAGTTTGCATGTGCATAACATAATTTAGACAAGGTTGTGAAGCTTGTAGTATTTTTATTAATTACTACTGAGTTTGTATTATTGGTCTACTGTCTCCATGTTGATGAGCATTTAATTTGTTACATGGTAGACAGATATTAAACAAACTTATTTAGCCTCAATACTAGATTTGGGTGGTCACAGGCATTTTTCTAAAAACAGACTAACTACAATGCTAAATAGGACATGTAGTACCCAAAATAAATACAAAAAATAAAAACAATTAAAACTTCACATTTTTTAAATAAAAATTAATTTCCATGTTTAATATTACAATAACACTAGATATTAAAAATGTACTTTAATTTTCTGTTAGTGCAGCAGTGCAGGTATCGTCCAATTAACAGACAATCAGTGAATGTTTGAAAAAGATCAGTGTGCTAAATTGTAACTGGTTTCTACAGCTTTTACACCACTTATATTTAATTAAATTGGCACAAAAATAAAATTAAGTTGTTTTTTTTATATCCACATTTTTCCCACTGCTGGAGACATTGTTTAATAAATGAATTACCCTCCCCATGCTACCATAGGTTGGTGGTCACTATCCTAATACCACCATCCTGTGCTCTAGGCAGACTCCTAAGACTAATTTGTCTTGTTATTGCTTCATTCTGCTGATGTAGTGAATTTGAAAGTCCCAATGACAGTAATTAATAGCTATATATGCCTGTTTATTAATACTGCTCAACATATAGGCAGCTTCTGACCAGTTTAGTGCACTCTCATTCTCCAAACACTGCATAATCTAAACCTCTGTGACTCCTTTTCCTGGATTTAACCTTTCCTACCTTTCCAACCACTGATTTAGGGGTATATTTATTAAATGGTGAAAAGCCCAAGATCCTTTCCCTTAACCGAGGGCCTCTGGTGAAAAGCATGGGTAAACCTATTTACCATGTACTGTGGTAGTACAGCAGAGGCTTGGAAAAATGCTTTATTATTTAAATAAGGCATATTTAAATTAGTTTTTTTTAAATAAAGTTATTTTAGGGGGGGGGGGTTCTGTTTTTTTTTTACAATTTAAAAAACAAACCTTTATTATGTATTTTAATTGAATCCAGAAAGAATTGCAGTATGAATGTGTAAGCCCCCATACAAAGATTGACAGTCTCCTAGCCTCCTCTTACCGCTGCCAGTCACTACCGCTGGGGAGGAGAGTGTCACTCTGCTTCAGAAGTAACAGTGTCTTGTTAGATTGGGCAACAGAAGATGTTATAAGCAGTAACAGAAAATCTTTCATACCGCCCAATATTAATTATTAGACCCTTTGGTGTCAATGAGAATGGTATATTTCTATTTCTGTTGAGGTATCCCTAGTACCTCTAAATGTATACCATATTTGCCAACCTTTTAAAACTTTCCAGGAGATCCCGGGCAGGGGGCGGTGTATCGCGGCATTTTGGCCCCACCCCCATGACAAAATGCCATTTTTGTTGCGGGGGCGGGGCCAAAATGACGCTTTTCACCGCGTAATTTTGACAGCAAGTTGCCGTATGCGGGATACTTACCTGCTCTCCCGGGAGTCCGGGATACCTACCCAAATTTCGGGAGTCTCACGGACATTCTGGCATGTAAGATGTATACATACTCATATATAATCATATATCTTCCAGATCCAGCTCTACAGTTATTATGCTCAAATATAGCTATCTGCTCCCTAGATCAATCCTTCCAAACTGTCCCATGTCACTATAAACCTACCCACTATATCAGTTTGGCTATCATCAGCATCACCATTTATTTTATATAGTGTCACTGATTCCGCAGCGCTGTACAGAGAACTCATTCACATCAGTCCATGCCCCATTGGAGCTTACAGTCTAAATGACCTAACACACACACACACACACACACACACAGACAGAGAGACAAAGACTAGGGTCAATTTTGATAGCAGCCAATTAACCTACTAGTATGTTTTTGGAGTGTGGGAGGAAACCGGAGCACCCGGAGGAAACCCACGCAAACACGGGGAGAACATACAAACTCCACACAGATAAGGCCATGGTCGGGAACTGAACTCATGACCCCAGTGCTGTGAGGCAGAAGGGCACCATGACATGCACGGTGCACTCTATGTCTAGAGGGAACCTTTCATTCAGGCTTCTATTTCAATTGTTTGCATTTTTTTTTTAATTGACTAAATATTTCCATTTCCTCTTGAATGTCTCTATAATACACTAAATATACCGGATGCTACCAACATCCTGGCTTATTCTCTAATCATGTCTCAACGTGATTATTGAAACTCTGTCAACTGGGATTCCCATCCACAGGTCCCACTATAATCCACTATGAATGCTGTTGTAAAGGAAATTTAGTTCACCCACCACATAATTCTAAAAATAGAGTCTAACAAAGCCCTCCGCAAATTGACCCCAGTGGTCCTAGATTTGTTAAAGGGCTACACACAGATGGAGCCACTTTCTCCCAGGCAAGTAGTGTGATTGAACACCTGTTATAGAGGTCACCAGATGAAGCAATCCGGCAGATTTACTTTAAATAATCAAGTGCTTGGTCATGTCACTTGTCTAAAAGAAAACAGGACCTGTAGGACCGGCCCTAGCTTGGCAGAATCCTAGGGTCTGCAGGCTGCCCCTTGGTTCATCATCTGACTATATTGTGTTTTTGTTTTTTTAACCTGTTCTCATTCAATCACTATGTGAACATATATGTTACATATATGGTGGTGCACAGGATTTGTTTTATTAATTTAATATCTATTTTTAGTGCTGCAGCCATGTGCTCTTGTGTAGCTCTACATGACGGCCTCGGGTTCCAAAGAAGCAGCCGATAAACATTACTTTCAGCTCCTAACTACCTGATACATAGAGGTCAAAGTGAATGTTACATACATCCTTATGAATAGCCTGTGCTTCCCCATTAATAGAGGGAAATCCTAATATGCCAGAATGGGGATATCATCCAAGATTTCTTTGAGTTAAGGGAATGTCAATGTGGCATATAGTCTCAATTGTCCCCTGCCTGTCAGCACTGAAAGATGCAGAGTAACCTGGATCAAATAGTAGCTTGCATGTCAGCTGCTATTAGATCCAGGTAACACTCAGTCTAAGTACACATACCGTACATATATTTGGACATTTATACTTGGGAGAACTAGTCAACTCATTTTTGAGATACCTTTCCGGGGCTACACTAAGTAGGTTAAAGTAAATATGGAAATGCAAAAGTGAATTGATTTTAGTCGCTTGTTTTTCCCTGTAAAATGCATTTAAAATAGAACAATATTTATATTACTATGCAATTAAAAGGAAGTCCTATCAGTCCTTTGTAACTACAACCTATAGGGCAAACTGCCAGCCTGAGGGGTGCAAAAATGTAAATCTCTTAAACATTTAAAAAGTACCTGTCAAGTGCACGGTTTTTTTAAATGTATTTATTGAAAATGTAAAACTTTATTAAGATGTGGTCTGCAAAATATAATTCCTTCCCCCTGACCCACAACAGATGGGCCACATTATAGCTTGCAGAATATACTAAAATATGGCTTCTTAACCAGCACTATGGAGTTCAGTTTACTTCTCATCCTCAGCTTGCCAGTTGGGTGCCTTTCTCCAAAACACAGTGGCCTCTGTGGCATTTATCGGTGTAATTAAAGCCAGACAAGGGACATCTAGAGCACAGGCTCATCACTCTTTGTGTCAGTCAGGGCAAGAACATTAGAGATCTACTGGTGGAGTTACTTTGAACTGACTTTGCCATAGCATACATCACCCCTCATGAATTTGGGCAGGACGGTGGCTAAGTGGTTAGCACTTCTGCCTTACAGCACTTGGGTCATGAGTTCAATTCCAGACCGTGGCCTTATCTGTGAGGAGTTTGTATGCTCTCCCCGTGTTTGCGTGGGTTTCCTCCGGGTGCTCCGGTTTCCTCCCACACTCCAAAAACATACTAGTAGGTTAATTGGCTGCTATCAAGTTGACCCTAGTCTGTGTGTCTGTCTGTGTGTCTGTGTGTCTGTGTGTGTGTTAGGGAATTTAGACTGTAAGCCCCTATGGGGCAGGGACTGATGTGAGTGAGTTCTCACTCACTTTGTACAGCGCTGCGTAATTAGTGGCGCTATATAAATAAATGGTGATGATGATGATGATGAATTTGGCCACAGCTGTCAGAGGAACAAAAGAGCCCTGGGAAAAAGTCTGCCCAGAACTGGGGCCACCTAGGAAAATATTTATAAATACATTTCTCAAGGAATAATGAACGTGTTTTTCTTCCCTTTTTAACATCACCGTAGTCCTGTCAGGGTATGTGCACATGGGCATATCGGAGATTTTCATTCCATCTTTTCAGCACTTTGAGAAGTGACGGCACAGAACAGATGGAGGGAAGATGGAAACTCTTAGAGCTCATCGATCCCTGAGAAGAAACAATGTTAATAACACAAAGAATGATGAATATGGATAGCGGAAAGGATCTTTGTTCATTATCTAATTTGTGAAAAAGATCTTGCATTCCATCAAGGAGATCGATGATCTTCTGTCTTCCTCTGTTACTCCTCTGCACCTCCCTCCTAATAAAACAGAGTGGAACGTGGGTGGATCAAATCTGCTCTTGTACATGTAATCTTACATGTAGTATGAACATATTATTATATGGTGCCGCTGGACATGTTTTGGTTAATAATACGTAATAAGATTTCTACCTTGTTCCTCTTCAAAATACCCTGGGCTAGAAAAAAGATGCAAGTAATGGGCAGAGATACTGGTAGTAATTACACTATTTACTATACTATGTACAGATTTTGGCAGCAAAATTCAGAATTGTTAGTTGCACAGTTGTAAACCAGAAAGGAAAAATCACTTTGTCAGAGTTGTATCGTTTCGAATTTTGTTATTTTATTTTGTGCCCAGAAAAAAACCAACTTGTTTTCTTACAGTCTCCACTGCAACACGGATTTGAATCTAATGCATTTTTTATTTTTATCTTTCAGTTTGATTTCAACACTTTAAAAAGCACACACTGGGTCATTGCACAGCACAAATATACATGGGCAAGTACACCTATTTTTAAAGTGGATACTTGCCTACTCTCCCGGAATTTCCGGGAGGCTCCCGAATTTTGGGACGTGCTCCCGGACTCCCAGAAGAGTAGGCAAACCTCCTGGACCCTGTAAAATGCTGAAATTCACTGCATTGAATAAAGGAGGCGGGGCTTAATTGCATCATTAAGCCCCACCCCCTCTATTCAATACCTTGAATTTCTGTATTTTATTGTAGGGGCTGGGCTGTAGTGACATAATGACGTCATCACGCCCCCTCCTACCTTCTGTCATATGATCTGTACTCCGATCTCCCGGTGTACAGATTTAAAAAGCAGGCAAGTATGATACATATGTTTATACCCACATTGAGCGTGATCAAAGTCCATCTGATTATTGTATGAAGATGGGACGCCAGAGCACAAATGAATAAGTAACCACTGAGCACGCCCTACCATAACACTTTGGACATGCCTGTCAAATTGTGTCAGGAAACTGGCTTCTGGAAGGGGGGTGGCCAGTGCCCTTTTGGGTCTGGGGAGGCCAAAAGGGGAAAACATTGCTGCTGCCCAGGGGTGAAATACCCCTGGTTTGTACATATTGGGCCTGATTCATTAAGGAAAGTAAAGCAAAAAAAGAGTAACTTTGGACCTTGGGGCAAAACCATGTTGCATTGGAGGGGGAGATAAATTTAAAATATGAGGACAGCTTTATAATTAGGGTAGAACAGGTTCTAAATCAACTTTAAATTTCAGTATAAATATAAAGCTATCAAGTATTTGTGTGCTACATGAGAAACAGCCAGGATTTAAACTTATGTGCAAAATAATAAACTAATTTGCACCCCTTACATTGTAACATGGTTTGTCCTGGAGGACATTTACTCCTTTTTCTGCCTTACTTTCCTTAATGAATCAGGCCTATTTTCTTTAATGAATGTAATTTCAATTTGAAATAAATGCATTTACTTCATGTCCTTTTTGTTTTTCATTACAATGTCAGTGAATGGCACACCCATCTGTAACAAATATTAACCCCTTTGCTGCTGAGGCTCTTCTCACCCTCGTATTAAACACTTTAGGGCTCATCGCATATTCATTTACTGCCAACTCATCAAAAACGGACATAGAAAAATTCCATCTTTCAGAAAAGGGTACCCCAAGCTCTCTACCTGTCAGGGTGAAGGGAATAGCAGCTCATAGGGGCACATTTATCATCACTCGCAAAATAGTTTTCAATCCTTATCGCATTGATAAGGATTGAACTATTTCTCATATTTATTAAAAAAGCAACACAGGAACAGCAGTTCCGAAAAACTGCTGTTCCTGTGAAGTAGAAATCATACTTACCACAGCTGCTTCGTTCCCGAAGCAGTATGTGGTCAACTGGGGGTCCTGTTCTTACTCCAGTGCGCATGCGCCGAGTGAAACCCTCGGGCATGCGCACAAACATCTCTGTTCTCTATCGGCAATTATAGTTTGCAGAGAGAGAAAGTGAATGACCCACACATGCGCTGTCCAGCTCTGCTCGTAGGAGCAGAGCTGACAGCACTGAAACTTTTCATTTATGATAATGTACACCAGCTTTAGCTGGTGTACATTAACATGTTTGAAAAGTCAATTACATTTATTGTTAAATAGCGTTACTGAGCACTCCCCATACATTGTTATGGGGAGTGCTCAGTAAAACGATAGATCTATGATATCTGCTGCGATGCTACTATCATAAATACCAATTTAGTGTTTAATCCCCGAAAACTGTTGTTCTACAGGAGGAAAACCTTTAATAAATAGGCCCCTAAAAGAGACTTCCTCTATTCCCATTGACTTTTACAGACTGACTTCCTCTGGCAGTATCAGAGACCCCACAGACCACAGTGGGAAGTGATCAGTGGGTTTTCTTAACCCTTTAAATGCAGGCAACAAATGGAACTCAAATTAGCACTATAGGAAATCATGTAGAGGACAAATCACACTTGTTTTTAGCACTGGGGATTAAATTATCAGATACCTGAGGAGTTAATCACACTGAAATAAACCATTTTCTCAACATATATAATATATGCACACATTCACACATACGTCGTAACACATATATAACATTATAAACACACAAGTGAAATATTTATCTCCTTAATTTGTGTATTTTTTCCAGGATCAGCTTGTGTTCAATGCTGCCTATAATATGTTCCTGACGGGAAATGGCACGAATCCAAGCCTTGTGCCCTGTAACCCCTCTGATCCTTCTCAACAATGGGTGTCCCGACAAAGCACACAAGAAATGAGAACCAATTTCTCTTTAACACTGTGATAAAAATATATTTTATGCCATCACAGCTGACCATGATTATAGTGAGAAAGGAAAATAAAAAGTGATCCTGTTGTGTTACAAAAGAAAGAACATTTTGTACCTCATGTCAACTACAGACCACAAAGACTGGTTTAGATCCGTTTAGTTTCTTCTATGTATTTAAATGTTAGATAGTTACCTGTTAATTTATATTGACAGAAAAGATTGCTTATTCTAAGCCGGGGTGGAACTAGCAATCACCAGTCCCCATTGCAAAATTTTGGGGACAGGAGGCTGGTGACGCGTTTCTACTTACAGCCCCACGTGAGTGGAGACCAGATTGTGTGCTGTGGAGCCCTGTTTGGGCTTTCAGTTCTGCTGTTATAAAATGATCACAGAAGGACAGAGTGGAGACCCCCCAGACAGGATAGTCATCGTATTCCTGCCCCCATCACTGACGGGCTTCAGTGGCGGTATATTCACACCCACGTTTCATCCAAGCTGCAGATATACTTTAAATCACACCCTCAAGCATCTTAAACACCAGTGATGGGCACCGTCCTGTCTTATTGTCGAATGTGTTTGTTATAGCTTGTAACTCTTGTTTAAAATGCCTGATGATATGTTATACCAGACAGGTGTCTGTTTTTTTTTATTAAATGTATTGTTTTAGCTTATTACTGTGATTAAGGGTGATGTGCGGCCCTTTTCAAGGCAGAGGGCTGCCCACACGGCCCCTGCAGTGTATGAGGATACCCGTCACTGGTATACACTCTCCATTATGCTGCCATTGCTGAGTGCTACCATAAGATGCCCTCAAGCTTCCAACAGATCTGTATTCAAAAGTCAATCTATCACCTTGTTATCAGACTATTAAGGGGTTAAACTTAGGGCCGTAGCTAAGGCTGTGATAGAGGGGTAGTCAGCCAGGGGGCAAATATGAAAGGGGGATGCAGGGAACAAATATTTTACTAGTTTGGTTACAATTACGGATTTGGGGGATGTCACATTTTCTTCTTGCCCCAGGGCGCTAACATTTCTAGTTATGGCTCTGGTTAAACTCATTCATATTAAAAGCTTCTTGTTACACATAAACATTTGTATTGCTTAGTCTACCTAAATTAATTTTTCATTGCTTTTTGGGACTAATAGAGCCTTCATTACATATGGGTATAAATAGCTTTTTATCTAGATCACATAGGGGAAAGTCAGAGAATGTGAAAAATGTACTTAACCAAGGTTCTGTACTTTATTATTATTATTCATGTAGGTAGTGCTATGCAACAAATATAGCCCTAAGCTTATTTTATGTGGCCATGATATAAGGAATATCTATAAGAGAGCTTCACCTATATTCAGCACCTGACAAATACATTTTCATCTTCCTTAACATATCATAACAGTCACATATCAAGCAATGTGATCTGTGCATCATGTTTCAGCCCTGGGCTACGGGTTCTTCTCAAATCCTCTGTATACATTTCATCTTTATCTTCTGAAATCATTTGACAGCAAAAAGATGAAGTGCTGGTTACATTTACATTTCTTTTAGACGAATTTCGCAATCAATACCAGGACACTGTCGCTCAATCTCACCGATATTTTGCCAGTGAATTTACATATTTAAAACCCCCTGTGGTCCAATGTGTTCTGACACAATCCTTTTAATACTTAGAAGATGGACCTTAATCACATTAGGATTTCTGGGACAATAAAGCACAGTTCTATTCTATTTTTTGATTGTGTATTAAGGTCTCAAATTTCCAAACTGGCTTATGCAAATCTAACTACAAATCTCATTATAAGACTTTACTGGCAATGTTACTGCATTCATTGGAGGGCAGCGAGTTAGTTAACCATTCCCACAAGCTGTAGAAAGACACTGAGATTATTTATGTACAATAATGTATGACTATGTAAGCTTCTCCGTGGCATTGATCCCTAGTGCAGTGTTGTGTGCTACAGTGTCTGTTTCTTAGGGGCAGATTCAATTAGCCACAAGGAGGCGCCAGACATAGCCTTGAAATTCCGGCTGCGCACCTTGCCGTCTAATACGCTACAGAAATCTCCACTCATTTTTTTCACATCTCTATGGTACGTGAGGGAAAATGAGCAGCGATTTTAGTAAAACATCTGACACGATACGTCTCTGCATTACCTCCGGGCTAGTTGAATATGCTGCTTAGCCTGTAAGATTTTGGAGCAGGTGCTATGGTTTACGACTTCCATTTTGCTAAGACACAGGAGGTTGTTGGCATATTATGTGGCATAGCCACTGCTGCAGCTAGTTTCTTAGTCTTTAGATCTGCTCTCTTGCTCATTTCTTGATTGTGGCCTTTTGATGTCTTTGCCTGCAGTGGTCTTAGGGGTATATTTACTAAACTGCGGGTTGAAAAAGGGGAGCTGTTGCCTATAGCAACCAATCAGATTCTAGCTTTCATTTATTTAGTACATTCTACAAAATGACAGCTTGAATCTGATTGGTTGCTGTAGGCAACGTCTCTACTTTTTCAAACCCGCAGTTTAGTAAATATACCCCTTAGACTTTCTTGTCCTATGTTTAGTCTTAGTTTGTGTCTGGCCTTATCCTGTTTCTGTATTGTGTGCATTGTCTACCTTTACCTTGTTTGTGTTTCCTGTGTCCCTGTTTTGCTGTTAATGTCTACTGGTGCCCCGATTTGTCTGCATTTACATCCTAGTTTTCCAGCACTGATCTCTGTCAGCCTAGTCTTCTTGTTTAGTGTAGATTTACAAGACAAGATGGAGCCCTGACAGGATGCCGGCTTTGCTAGCTCCCTCCATTGACCCAGAAGATCCACAAACATCAGGGCACCCCGACCCCGCGGTAACCGATTCCACCTGTCATGAAGTCCCGGAGAACATCTGGCTCATTTTGAGTCTAACACCATTCGGCACACTGCATCAGGCCCAGTGTTACAACTTACATCCTTGACGCCCCAGAAACCTGCAGTGCACTTTAGCTAAGTGCCGCAGTCTAATCCCCACCCACAACCAGGGACGGATAAAGTGTTGGGCAATCTGTGCTGACCACTTATTCCTTTTGGGACACTTATCCTCAACTTACCCGAGTTTACTCTTGTTCTGGCTCACATCCCTGGCTCCTTTTTCTATATTCACTATACCACGGAGTCCTAGGTCCTCTGTGCCTCTCCCACTTATCCATCCTATCCATTCCATTAGTTCCTTGAGTTTCATGGGCCCACTGTTGCTGATCAGCGATCCCTTGCTGAACATTAATGTATAGCTGCACAGTAGGGTACTTATTGTATACAATCTTTTATTAAACTACGAAAAACTCCATTAAATATATGGGTTAAATGGCCTCAGAGGACAATTATGCTGACTACCCAACTGTATTTTGTCACCACTTAATATTTAACTGTATATAAATTCCCCACTGTCACTTTTAATTGCTAGTAATTTTACTTCTGCCCTTCATTATCTCATATACTTTGTCCCATCTAAATTGATAAACGTCTGCACGGAGCGTACAACAGCGCGCCCATTGTTAACGGTACAAGTATACTTGCCTGGGATTGTGCTCCAGGGTGTCTTGGTGATGATGAGTTTCACTAGGCATTCAGAATACACTCTGCAACTTGCTAACAATACTCACTGTGACTCCTTTCACCAGCAGAACAGCAGCAGTACAGAACTAATTTGTTCCTGTATATATTTGTCTGTGTCTCCCTGTGGTGATGTTCAATAATGTCTGGAATTCCAGTGGATTATTTCTTTCAGTTTAACAATATAGTGACTAAAATTCGCAGCTTTGCTTCCCTGCTTCTTTTGTGGCTTTTAAACAAGACTAACTTTCCTATCCTGTTATAAACATACGGCTACATAGAAAAGCTGTAAACCTAGTTATTGTCAATCTCCAAGAGGTTAATATTTCTAAGTTAAGCTGATTTCTATTCAAAGGTAATCAGGACCGGCGCCACCATTAAGTAGCTTCCATCCAAAATGTCTTTGCACATGCGCGTACATCTACAGAATACATTACCACATGCAAATAAATAGAGAAATAGAGATTATCTATGTCATTTGGATTATCTGAAATTGATCATAAAGAGAATATAGCAAAACAGAATTTTTCTAAAAGAGACAGATCTTCGAACTTTAGCATTGATGCAAGAAAGTCACTGCCACCAAAGGGAAAAATGCCAAACTGTGATATTTTATATAGTCACATATACAAGCATAGACTATTACTTACAAAATACAGATGTACAAAACCCCATAATAGCTAGGCATCAGTTATTTGCTTCCATAGTCTAATAAAATCACAGCTAATTGCTGATTGATTGCTATTGCATATCATCATCATCATCACCATTTATTTATTTAGCGCCATTAATTCCGCAGCGCTGTACAGAGAACTCACTCACATCAGTCCCTGCCCCAATGGAGTTTACAGTCTAAATTTCCTAACACACATACACAGACAGACAGAGAGAGACTAGGGTCAATTTGATAGCAACCAATTAACCTACCGGTATGTTTTTGGAGTGTGGGAGGAAACCGGAGCACCCGGAGGAAACCCACGCAAACACGGGGAAAACATACCAACTACTTACAGATAAGGCCATGGTTGGGAATTGAACTCATGACCCCAGTGCTGTAAGGCAGAAGTACTAACAACTTAGCCACCGTGCTTCCCCTCATATTCAATATCATATCAGTCAACAGACACAATTTTTGCAGAGCCCTCCTGGTTTTCCAAAGCTAAATGGAGACAAACTTCCTGTTTTCGGATGTAGTCTCAGTAAAATGGGGGTAAGAATGGGAAGATGGGGTGTGACAGAATTTGTCTGATTATTATTCCACAGGGTTGAGAGGCATGCTATGGGTTTCTGCACAGCATTCGTTGATCAATATCCCCCACAGTGTGTGTGGCACGCTGCCCCTGGTTCTATACTGAAGCGGAGGCAAGCTCCAGACTGCATTGCTTCTACAGAGAAAAGAACAGCTTCTAGTAAAGAGACAAAGACTCAGCTTCTCCAGCTTTAACGATTATGTAATATTGTCTGAAATAATGTTCCTGCCTTAAACGGTGACTTTGAAAGATAATTACATGTCCATTTCTGGTTAAGTAAAGAAAGTACACAGTATTATTGTGCCTAACTGCACATGTAAGCTTGGTTCTTGCTAGATGGATCATCATCGTTCACAAGTTTAAAGGCGTGCTAATCTCATGTGGGTTGAGATTTAGGCAATGGGGGAGACTTGAGTACAAGTGAATTAATTAGTACCTCAGTCATTTTAATTCAACCACCTGTACACAAGCATGGATATCATTAAAACCTGGAAATTTAGGAATGGAGTTGGGAATCATTGGCCTAGGTAGGCCTTCCCATATTGATGCATTCACTGAACTTGAGAAATGCAATCATTAATAGGAATAATATATTTACATGGTACAGTTGGTTAATTATGAAATATAGGGACATTCCAGGGGAACCATTTCCATGGACAAATCTTTAAAATCTAGCACTGGCCCTGGAAATCAGTGATAGTTGGTAACTATGTCGTCACTATTGTACTTTGAATGTTTTTATTACATTGGTAAACATGTGCCTAAAAATCCTCTTTCCCATATGGAAGCTTATTTAGGTTTGGCCGTACATCTATATTATTGTGAATAAGATATGCATTGCGCACATGTTACGACTCTGTCCTTATTTTAAATCAGGCCTGCAGTACCTCTGTGCTACCAGAGGTGCTGCTGTTATATCCTCACCTACATGAGCTAATCTTACACCCCTGTTCAATCATCTGTGTCTGACTTTTATAAGACTGCCTATTCCAGCAAACTGTGCCAGTTCAATTGTCTCTTCTGCTGATACTCCTCTGGTCCTGATTATCCCCTGGTATCCGATTTCTGCTTGTTCCATCATCCTGCACCGTTGCTTATGAACCAGACTCTGTTTGACTCTGCTCATGACTACTCCCTGGTATTGTTGTGGTTCTTCTGGCTTCTGACCCTGACTTGCCTGACCTTGCTCCTGTCTGATTCTTAAGTGGATGGCCCTGTATTCCCAGCTTCTCAGCTAAACCTGGTAATTCTGGTATCCTGTACCTGCATTTCACCCTTTGTACCTGAGAACCTGCATTTCCAGCTTCTGAGCTAGACCTGGTATATCCTGTTATCAGTAACTGCAGTTTACCCTCTGTACCTGGTATCCAGCCTCTTCTGCCTCCGAGCAAACCTGGTAATCCTTCTATCCTGCGCCTGCAGTTCATCCATTGTACCTGCTATTCCTATGAACTTTTGCTTGTTGTTTTACCATTGACTGCATTTAATTTATACCTGTGTGATCTGTATTAAAATAAAGACTCTGTTATCTCACAACTACTCTCCATGGTATTCATACTGGGAACCCTAACAGTACACATACATCTGTATGTAGACTTTTTGTATGGTATAGTCAACCTCTGCTTGCATTGGTAGGAATGCGGAGGCTGAGTATAGTGATGGTGGATTCATGTTATTCGGACACAATTAGATGTGACCACATCCGCAGATACCTATTAGCAGTCGTATCTCTTGCAGGTACTGGAGGGCTTGGGGCAGCAATATGCAATAATCACTGTCAGCATCACGAACCAGCCACTTCTGATTGGTTGCATCTTTACTACTGCAGGAAAGAAGATTCCTGTTTGATTCTTAAAGGATAAAACAACATGGGCCTGATTCATTAAGGATCTTAACTTAAGAAACTTCTTATTTAGTATTAGTATTCTGTTTTGCACATATGTTAAATACTGACTGTTTTTTCATGTAGCACACAAATACCTGATAGCTTATTTGTACACTGAAATGTAAAGTTGATATTTGTGTGCTACATGAAAAAACAGTCAGTATTTGACATATGTGCAAAACAGAATACTAATTTGCACCCCTTGCATTGTAACATGGTTTTGTCCAGGAGACTTAAATAAGAAGTTTCTTAAGTAAAGATCCTTAATGAATCAGGCCCCAGATGTTTGCATTTAATTCATTTGCATTTTATATTTGTGTTTGTATTTGATTACATTTTATATGGAACATGCACGTTTTGACGTTATTAGTAACACTGTCAAGATAATATTCTGTTTCCTATGAGACACTTCATTATATTATTATATTGTGTACATAGTCTAATACAACTTCAGCGTTTACTACTAACCAATGTCCAACTCAGCATATGAAAGTAAATATGTTTTTTTTATGTGCCTCTTTTTCCTATGTATGTTCTGACTGTATACGCACCTCTAAATAAGCCCCATAAAATTGAAATTGAATACATTATAATCTGAAGCAGAAGCTGAAACCGCAAGGATGAAACTATAATGTGTAAAGTGCCTGTTACGAGCCGCGGCGGTGCCCAGCCGCCGCAATTCACTCACCTGCGTCCCGGCCGTCGCTATAGCGACCGGGACGTCACTTCTGGCCCTGACCCGGCCGTTGCCGGGGCAACAAGTAGACGCTTCAGCGCTGCGTCCCGGCAATGAGAGGAAGCCGGGCGCAGCGCTCACCATATTCTCTAGCCTGTGGGCTAATTAATGCAACCTATTAATTATGCTGGGGGCTGTGTCTAATTCAGAGCTAGGCTCTGATTGGTGGCCACTGGTATTTAGGGCAATGAGGTCTGCTGCCTGTGTTCCAGTCTGCTAACCTGCTAGTTCCTGTCCTGTATCCTGATATCTCTATTTGACTCCCCGTGTATGACCCTTGGCTTTGAATTGGACTTCGCTAGTGTTTCCTGTGACCCTGATCTTTGGCCTGTTTACTCGTTCTGCTATTTGCCTGTGACCCCTGACCTCAGCTTGTTCATCGATACTGTTGTCTGCTGCCGGCCCTTGACCTCTGCGTGGACCTGACTCTTCTTGCCTGGGTTCTCCCCAGCCGGTACGCACTTCACGACCCTCTGTCAGTCTGCGGCCCAGTCTGTCCCCACCATCAGGGGCTCCAGTGAACACCTGACTGGCAGAGTAGATTCCGGGTTGTGTTGTGCCGGCTGGAGGGGTTCCTAACAGTGCCAAAGACGCTCCACTGAAAGTACATGCTGAGGTCTGATTTCCTCCAACACCGAAGATGTACAAACAAGTAATTTTACAGGGAGAAGAAATGCCCTTCCGCCTCCCCCTCGTCTAGGTAAACTTGCCTTCTCCACCCATTACATCTCATTAAATGTCTGGTAAGTAAACACAAAATGTTTTTGCATGTCAGCATATAGTAGGTGACATAAGTGTGCCTGGCCTGCATTTAGCAATCACCACCCCTAAATCACCCAGTTCCTCCCTTCAAAACATGCACTATGCACAATTCCACACCTCCACAGATATCACCACGTCAGCTGCATAAAATCAGGCACAACCATGCAAAAAGTGTTGCAAACAGCACTGGCCCCGGGCGGAGCCACACTCCTGTATTTGTGTAAATTACTTTATCGAGCCCCTGCAAAAGTATTGGTGATCAGATAAACCCATTGTGGCAGAGAAACTAGATGTCAAAATGACCAGATATGTCTAGAGTGAACCAACCTTACAGTGGTATTGCCCACACCACGCAAACAATATAAAATGAACAATATAGTGAGATTTGTGAATAACAATATGTACTTTCAGGTAAGGATAGTTTTTTTTTGTTTATGTGACAATAAAAAGAGCTGCAAACGGTCATTTGTATCTTCGTTTATCCAAACATTCAAGTAGATACTTAATATTTGATTTACGGCAAGTGGATGTGCACCATACTAATCTCTAGTTCTAATATTTGGCATATTGTTAGGAATGGAAACTTCTCTGTTTGCTAAAGGGATTTGTTCAGCTAGTAGACATTAAACTGTGTTCTTTCTGGCATTTGAATCTGATACCTGATGTGACCTAGAAGAACATTTTGTGCCTCATTAAGAATTAAGATTAAACCCAGCTAGAAAATGCAATTTTACACCTTGCAAAACCATGTAGCGCTGGAAGGGGATACAGGGGATTTAAAATGTGCGGACAGATTTAGAGTTGGGAGAGGGGCCTGACCTAGCTCAACTCTAAATTGTAGTGTTAGAAATAAAGTTGCCCAGTATTTGTGTCATACATGGAAAAGCAGCCAGAATATTCCCTGCATGCAAAAATAAAACTGCATTTGAACCCCTTGCATGGCAAAATGGTATGTCCAGGTGGATATGAGTCATTTTGCCTTTATTTGAATAAGCTCAAGGCAACATTTTAAAGACTGCAATTCTAGGTTGCAATTTTAACACTTATTGTACAACAGCTAAGAAATGTTTGTGCTGTGCGACAAATAAAAATAAAAATTTATTCTGTTTCATGACTAATAGGGCAATAACATTCTTAATAATATTTGCACTTTCACCTCATAGCATAACAATAATAAATGTAGGAGGAGATATGTCCTATTTATTACATACAGATGGACCGCAAATAAATGGCGTGACACTTGCAGGTGACAAGCCGAATTGCACCACAATGCCACTGTACTGTAGTAGCTGTGCAATGCAGTTAGAGGTTAATGATGTGTTATAAGCACCGCGTGACGCTCCTGCACAGTTTATTTAAAATGATCATGCTCCATCTGTATAACCTATATTTCACTTTACATTCCCTTAATTACTAACATAGGTGTAAACTTGTATAATGCAAAAACACGTAACAACCAATCAGAAAGTAGCATTGTTTGGTGCACGGAAAACAAAGGAAAGCTAAATTGCTAATTTGTTACTATTGTGTACTGAACTGTGTACATATGCTAATATAAAATCCCCTTATTATATTATTACTATTTATTTATAATGTGCCAATATCTTTTGCAGCGTTGTAGAGTAGTAATATATACAGAGAATAATAACAATTACATGTTTTTATCATTTACACATCCATGACACAATGGGATTTAAACCGTGCTCAGAGAGTTTACCATCTAAAGGAAAAAGCATTGAAATGATAAGTGCGAGAAGGTGTAAGATGACATGGTGTGTATCGTACATCAGATTGTGGGGTGAGAAGTTTTTAATAGATCTGGTGAGTGCTGAGATCTGATATTAGGTCAGGTTATAATAATCTCATCTGCGGAGATGAAATTGAAGCAACATTTAAAAACGATGAGAGTCTGATGAAGAAAGTTCAGAAAATAGGTGCAGCCGAAGAAAACTATTGGTGGCATGGATGAGAGTGGGTTATCAGAGAGGAAGAGAGGGGGAGGTCTATGTACAGCAGAGGTTTGCAGAATTTAGAACAGATTAACCAATCTGTTCATTGTTAGACCACAAAAGAGAGTGTTGTAATAATGAAACCAGCATATGATTATAGCATGAACTAATATTTTATTTATAACATGCGTTAAATAAGAACAGATGCAAGAGATGTTTTTATGTTTAAATCAACAGTCAGTTGTTAGACCATGAATATGAACTGTGAAAGAGCCAAATATGTCTCAGAAACAGCAGATTTAGGAAACTGCAGAATTTGACTAGGACGGTCTACCTGTCAAACTATAATGTAGGTACGTTAAGGCGAGCTCAGGAAGGACAGACACCTCTCGTGGAGCAGAAGCGCAAAATCCTTTCTGCTTTTATCCATGTTCAGTTTAAAGAAGAGAGGTGGGGGGGCTATAAAATAGAAAACAGGCAATCAGGAAAACAAGATGAGAAGAGATCAGGGGCTGAGTAGTAAATTTGAGGGTCAGCAGCATATAGATAAATAATCTGACCAAGACTATATGTATAGATGGAGAAAAGGATTGGTCCAAGAACAGAGCCTTGTTGTAATCCGAAACAAAGAGGATGAGAAGAAGTGTTAGAGCAGGAACGAGAATAATAAGGGGTGATGTCAGGATTAGACTCCAGTAGCCGATAACCTCTACCTCTGGCACCAAATAGTACAAGACTATACAGGTTTAAAATGATAAAATTCAGTCTTAAATTTGAATAGCAATTCCCCTTTCATAATATAGAACAGAGCTGAAGTATAGTTGAATAATAATGCATAGATAACAATGTAACACTACCAAGAAGAAATATATAGATATATACTCTATGTGCACAGCCCACATTCTGGATAGGCAGCAGTATTTGGATTTCTTGCAACTAGCAGCACATAAGATAAAGAAGTGCATTCTGGTCAACACATACGTTCATGTTAATAGGGAATAAAACGGAATGCACTCACATAACCTGAATGGTAATCTTAAGTCCCAATGAAGATGGAATCTTGAAGCTGCTGAAAGATACAATACTGTTACTTGCAATAGAATATATCCTTCATCCAAATAAGAAATCACTGGCCATGATATGGACAAGCTGAAATTAAATTTGGCGCCATTACTTGCAGGAAGATGTACTCCCGATTGGATCAGTAATCAGCCGTAGTGAAGTGGACAAGCTGGAAGAAGTTCAGCATTGACCTGGGGGTAAATGTATCAAGCTGAGAGTTTTCCGGCGGGTTTGAAAAACCAATCAGATTCTAGCTATCATTTATTTAGTACGTTCTACAAAATGACAGCTAGAATCTGATTGGTTGCTATAGGCAACATCTCCACTTTTCAAACCCACCTGAAAACTCTTAGCTTGATACATATACCCCCTGGACTCAAGGGATCGGACACAGTAATAGTTCAGTGCCAGATAGCAGCAGGTAGAACCAGACACAGGCAATGCAGCAGCGACGCTCAGCAATATTTCAATGCTAGATAATAGCAGGTGGAACCAGATATAGCTAATGTGGTTATGGAGCGCAGCAATAGTACAATAAGTATAGGATTCAGCCTTAGGTAATACACAGGAGGTACGACAACAGCAGAGCAGTGTGTAGTAGCAAGATGTCCAAGTAGACACAGACTACGCGCTTAGAAATAAATCATAGTCAAACAATGCATGGTCAGAAAGGCAGCTAGTAGTCAGTACAGAGCAGGATCTGGATACAGGTAACAGGATTGCTGGGCACTGGTCTGAGAGATTATTAGTATATAAATCCGCCTTGCATCCTGCTACATACCCAATTCTGTTATGATGTTCAGCTGCGTTGGTGCGTCTACCTCTGAAAGAACTGTCCCTGAACTTCTGCCTTCAGTCAGTCCTGAGCTGCAGTGCACATGTACTTTCTCTTGTGAGCTGATTGGAGGACTTCAGAATAAAAACCCCGACATGCAATGCACTGATGCCAGTGATAGCGTTTGACATGCTCCTTCTTGATGCCTTATATGTTTGTTCGTGTCCCTGCATCGGTTCCTGTTTATACATTTAATTGTATGCTGATTTTTGGACTGCACCCAGGGGAGGGCTGTCAGATTTTAGCTCAGGGAGCAAGACTCGACTCAGCAGCCTATTAGGAACATTTTAAATGGAAGAAAATGCAGGTGGCCCAGCCCCAGGTAGCCCACTATGGGACCGGTCTGGGGGGGGGGGGGGGCAGATGCCCCTGACTACACCACACAGTTTCGCTGGTTCTGTTCTGCTCATTCTGGTTGTTACATTCCGTTTCTTTTTGTCTTGCAAGACTGTTACCTTACACCAGAAATATAATAGGCTGTCATATACCTGCATGGTTCCTTTCACCTTGGGCCTATTCATCATACCAGTAAAACTTCAGAGACTTGTTTTTATTTCCTGTCTGTGAACTCTTGAATAAACTCCATAATGTTTATAACTGCAACAAAACCTTTACTACTCTGAGTTCCCTAACAGACTTCACAGTGGTCCGAAGTTCCCATTCTCCAGGGCTCCCATCTGCTTTGTAGAACTTTTCAAACTCTGCTTTCCCATTGTCTGTTCACACATTTTATTAAACCCTGTCTCTGCTCTTCTTTAATTTCCTCCTATATAGCAGACTACACACTTATACAGGAATATTTACATACCAGTCTTTAATCTCTTCTCATTTTCTCTTCCTTCACTGACCCTGAACTTGCTGCGGTGTACTACTCGGGACCAATGGCATGTGCTTTGGATACAGTAACCCCTATAACTGAAGATTTATATAAGGTTATAAGCAGAGCCGTAACTAAGTATTCTAGCGCCCGGGACGAGAAAGACAAATGCCGCCACCCTAGCCCTCAAGTTTAACCAAATTAACCTAAAATATTCCTAAATTGCACCTAGGGGTATATTTACTAAACTGCGGGTTTAAAAAAGTAGAGATGTTGCCTATAGCAACCAATCAGATTCTAGTTATCATTTATTTAGTAGATTCTACAAAATGACAGCTAGAATCTGATTGGTTGCTATAGGAAACATCTTCACCTTTTCAAACCCGCAGTTTATAAATTATACCCCCTAGAGCAGTGTTTCTCAACTCCTGTCCTCAGGACCCACTAACAGTGCAGGATTGCCAGGTGACCAGTGAAATAATTATACCACCCACTACACTGTGTCAGTCAGTAATGAATACACCTTTGCTCCAGCAAGGAGATATGGAAAACATGTACTGCTAGGGGGTCCTGAGGACTGGAATTGAGAAACACTGCCCTAGAGTAACATTTGTTATAATGAAAGTGCAATACAAGTGACTTGCTAGGAATCAGGATCCACAGACCTATTCCAGATTAGTAGCTGGTTTGGACCTAAAGAAACACAACAAGGATTAATCTGTCTTAATGAGCATTAATGCTGTGCAGGTGCAGGAGAGCATTGAGAGCATTGTAAGATCCAGCCAGTGGGAAGGATCCTCATCAGATGATTGAGTCTCTGTTAGGGAAATCAGAGTAGTTTGATACTCTGTCTCGTCTATTAACACTGCATTTAGGTACAAACTTTGCAGTAACCCCTAGCAACATCCAGACACCTGTTTCCTTTGTCTAACTAGACAGATAAATGTTAATTGCTGTGGTTGCAATGCTGCAAAAACTTTTAGATAAAAGCTAACAATAAGAATGGTTTATTTTCTTTGTATTATTATTTTTAATTCATTATAGTACATATTATATTTCTTAAATGTCTTTAAGTTAATGAATCCCTTTAAAGTTTGAGATTTCATTGTATCACACCGACACTTCTTTAACACCTTAATTTGTTGGACCATTTTCTAAAAGTAAGAGTCAAATATGGAACACAGACATGGATAAATGCTCTCCACAACGGGCGTTGCCATAGTGAAGGCACAATAGTGAAAGTCTATGCAACAGATTCCTACTGCTGCAGTCATTAGACTGAAGGGAGGAGGGCGAATAGACACCCTGGCTGACAGCTCTGGAATGCCAACAGTGAGGCTGGAACACTGACAGCAGATGTTTTGGAATATAAGTCCAGCTCTGCCTAACTCTAATGTAATTGGTTCTACTCAGGGCTACTGGGGAAAAAATCATCAGTCATCTAGTGACTGCGGTTTGCTTTCTGCAAGTGATACTCTGTTATAGTGATAGACAACCTGATACACTTCATGGTGTGACTGTCGAACCTCCAAAAGGGCCATATATTACCATACTTCCCAACTGTCACAATTTCAGCAGGAAAGTCCTGAATTTAGGGCTTTGTCCCGCCCAGGGATATGTTTGTCCCGCAGATGGGAATGTTGGGGGTCGGGAGATAGCTTATGGGCAGCCTAGTATTATTATTATTATTATTATTAATATTTATTTATAAGGCGCTACAAGGCATCCGCAGCGCCGTACAGAGACAAACAAAATCACAATACAATGGGAGACAGCACAGTACAGTAAACACAGCAACTCAATACGCTCAATGCACAGCTAGAGAGGGCGGGGAAGGGGGAGGGAGGATCCGAAAACGACGGGGCCCAAGAAGGGGGGCGCGGAAGACAGGGAGACCCCCAGGGGGGAGGAGGGAGCGAAAGTGGACGTGGGGTGGAGGACCTTTGAGGAGGAGGGCTAAGTAGCTGGAGAGCAGAGTTAGAAGTGGTGGAAACAGGAGGAGAGATGGCCCTGCTCAGAGGAGCGTACAATCTAAGGATTAGATTAGATTAGATTAGGATTAGTACATAACATGCCCACTCCATGCCCCCTGGCATGCATTACCACCTACCTGTAATAACATATCAGCAGGAATTTTAAACAAGTGTTACCAGCTATAACAATCAAATCTGACAATAAAGCAGGAAGGAGAAGGGGGTGAAGGTGACGGCTCGGAGGGAAGCATGTGCCCTCGGGACACATGCGCCCTCCGGACACCTGTTGCCCATCACTGTTCTGTTGAGTTAAACAGATTACACCTCTACAATGAAAGGATGGCACAATGTTGAAAAGCATTTAATCTTAGTTATATTCTTATTATCCTTTATATTGTAGTATCTTAACCTTGCAAAATGTAGTTATACTAAACTACTCAAGCTATTTCTACATTGGTTGACAATCTTCGCGTACTTACCTACTTTTGAAGCCAGCTGTCCGGGAGGGGGTCCGTCAAGGGAGGCGTGGCCACGCGTGATGCGCCGTTAGGCTCAGCCCCTGTCAATCTTAGGAAATTCTAGCCAATCGCAGCAGGGGGCGGTGCCACGATGGCGCGATTAGCCCCGCCCCCACCATCTTCAACAACGGGGAGATGCTGGATCCGGGATTTTTGCCTGCTCTCTCGGGAGTCCGGGAGAACTCCCAAAAATTCGGGAGTCTCCCGGACATTCCAGGAGAGTAAGCAACTATGAATCTTCGTGGTATTGTGATACATATGGAGATTCATTACTTTGTGTGGCACCAATGCTAAAATATTGTAAGAAATAAAACCAGAATCATGAATATATGAACTTTGTTTCACTTATAACCAAAATACAGTTCATGTATCATTTTATTTGCTAATATTCAACATATTCTAAGTTGTTTTCTTTTTAAAGTTTTTTGTTTGTTGCTTTAAACAATAAAAAACAACAAATATTTAATAGGAAATTGGTGACCACATATTGTTATGCCGGTGTCTTGTAGGGGACAGAAGATATTTTAAGCATTTTAGCTGCTCCCCCTGACTTCTTGTGACATATCTAGGCTTGTGTTGGGACACAGTATTGTATACTGGCATACTAATTGTTGCTGACCGAAGGCTCATGATGATCTAAATCACATTGAGCATGACTTATTTTTTGCAGAAGTCAAGAATAAAATGATGCTCCTATGATAATTTCAGTGTTTTTTTAGGGTTGGCTACTTTGAAAAAAGATGTAATTTACCGGATCTTAAATTAGTCTGCAGTAGTCACTAACATCCAGTGGTACTAATTAGTCACGAACATCCAGTGGTAAAATGTGATCTGATTATAACTTAAATCCTCATTATTAATAGAATATGAATAAAGAGTGTGATCATTATGTAGTATATCTAATGACTGATTGTTATTTTCTGTTGAATTCATGTGTGACCATGTGAACATTTTATGTACCCTCTCAAAGTATGCTTTGCTGACTGACCTAGGTGACCTGTGCAATTAACAAAGGGTCTTTTGAAACTAGCCAGATAGATAAGGATCTTGAAGGAGTTTGAAGCCCAAAGTTGTAAACTGTCTAGTCACTGAATCAGAGAAAAGGTGAGCGATTCTCTGAGGTGCACAAACATATATCTTAGTGATAAATAATTTACTTTGGAAAGCTCTGTGTTTTTTTTTGGGAATCAATCTGACTTAATTGAAAGTGTCACTCCTAAGGTGGGGGTGAAGAGCCTGTAAGAAGGTTTTAAAATCTTCTGCTTTAGACATTACATTGTGCATTTTCATGTTGGAGTCTATCAAGACTGAAATGTCCCATATTCTTCCTTGTGTTCCCTCACACACACATAAAGTCTACCTAGTAAGCAGTACTCTGATTTTTTTTCCTATTTCAATTTGTAAAAATCATTTGTGCAACATATTGTATGTCTTGTTATTAATCTGTCCTGTTTGTGTGTTAGCTATATAATACAGTACAATGTGACTGCAGATTTAGAACAAGACTGCCAGTCATATTATTTCTATTTCAGCAATGACAATTTGCAATGGAGCTGTCCTGTTGGTGTGTTAGCTATATAACACAGTACAATGTGACTGCAGATTTAGAACAAGACTGCCAGCCCTATTATTTCTATTTCAGCAATGACAATTATCAATGGAGAAATGAAGCTCTTCTGTTTCTGTGTGAGCTATAACTCAGTAGAATGTCACTGGAGACTTTAGAGAACACTACTGCCCCTACTCTTTCTTTTATAGCTATGACACTGCCCAACTGCACTAGAGACTGCCAAGAACCGTGCTACCCCTTCTATGTCTCTCTGTGAAAAGACGCTGGATCGCCGTGGAGGGCGGTACTTATAGAATCCAAAACTGGTGAGATCCGACAATGTAACGTTGACATTTTGCCTCGTTATCAATTCTGAGGGCGCACAATAGTACCGAGCTGGCTCGGCTCGGTACTCGGATCTGCTAAGTTCGGGTGGGCTCGGTTCTCAGAGAACCGAGCCTGAGCATCTCTATTGTACACAGGGGCATCATTTCATATCATTTTACACATGTTCTTAAAGCCTATTAAATGCAGATTGGGGTAACAGTTAAACAATAATATAAGCAAATAGACCTCTATACAACAACTTTCTGACAAACATTCGCTTTGCGTCAACTTCAATGTTACCTGCAGAGTTCACAAGCGTCAACACCTGTTAATAATTCCATGGAGTTAAATTGGAACACTCATAAAATGCATAGTACATCATTGCTGTAGAGAAACTATGAAATGCATAAACATTCATGGGGTGGTCTGGTAAAGTTCATGCATTGTTTTTCCAAAGCCTAAATGTACAGGCACTTAAACATTAACTTTTATGCTCTTTAGCTTTCACTGTTGACTCTTTACTCTGGTTTGTACATCTTTGCTTGTATTCTTGGACTGCGTATAAATAAATTAAGTGTGAAAGCTTTTTGCAGCAAACTTTGATGACGCACTAAGTTAATTAGACAAAGACTAACGTTCTGTATGAGGACTAGAATTAAGAATTTTTGCTACTGTTATACAACATCATTTTATTGTAGTATAAAACAAATTCCATAAAATGAGAGAACATTAACTGTGAAAATAATCTATACTGCAAGTTTCCAGGACATCATTGTGAATTAATCAGGCTAAAATGTTACTTCTTGTATCCACCATCTACTCTAATTGCAAATGAAGTCCCGCTCTAATTGTACCTTTCATGCTTTTAGTACAAATTAGCTAATATGCACATTTAAACTCCATATGGCTGGTAGCTTTATTAAAGTAATTTACAACTAACCACGTTGTGTTTTTAATGCAAAGTGTACTGTCTGATTACACAGGTGTCTTTTATTAGTGTTTTAATGCTTTGGAGGTTACTAAAAGTTGTGGAGCAACTTTACAATATAATATTATTTTCAGCCTAGAAATTTGTAAAACTGGACTCATTGGGGGACCATATTTGTTCTTTGAGTGATATATAAATTAGGGGGCTACTAGTGTATAATAACCAAGCTGAAATTATATGACAACTAACTGATTTTTCGTATTTCTTAAGTATGACTTACATAGAAACATAGAATTTGACAGCAGATAAGACACACTTGACCCATCTAGTCTGCTCATTTTTTTAACCTATGGTAACCTCAAACCCTATTTGATCCTTAGTTCTTTGTAAGGATATCCTCATGTCTATCCCAAGCATGTTTAAATTTCTCTACTGTATTAGCCTCTACCACCTCTGATGGGAGGCTATTCCACTTATCCACTACCCTTTCTGTGAAGTAATTTTTCCTCAAATTTCCTCTGAACCTACTTCCCTCCAGTGTCAGTGCATGTCCTCATGTTCTAATATTTCTCTTCCTTTGAAGAATATTTCCCTCCAGCACCTTGTTATAACCCTTGATATATTTGAAAGTTTCTCTCAAGTCCCCCCTTTCCTTTCTCTGCTCCAAACTATACATATTAAGATCCTTTAGTTTTTCCGGGTAAGTTTTGGCCATGCACCACTTTAATCCCTTCTTTGTACAGTCTCTAATATATTTATATCCTTCTGGATATATGGCCTCCAGAACTGAACACAGTATTCTAGATTAGGCTGTACCAATGACATATACAGTCACATTATTACTTCTTTCTTTCTGCTACCAATTCCTCTCCCTATGCAGCCAAGCATCTGACTTGCCTTTCTCATTGCTTTGTTGCATTGCTTACCTGCCTTTAAGTCACCTGATATAGTGACTCCTAGATCCATTTCCTCCTCAATAGTTTCCATTTTAGTGACATTAATACTATATTTAGCCTTTGGGTGTAGTTACCACACTCTTGAGCATTCCTCTAGTCCACCTAGATCATCAATCATTTGTTTGCCCATCCTGTTGCTTATATTTGTGTCATCTGCAAAAAGGGATACTTTCCCTTCAATACCATTTGCACTGTCACCCAAAAAAATATTAAAAAGCACTGGTCCAAGTACAGATCCTTGGGGTACTCCACTGGTAACCTTTCCCTCCTCTGAATGCACTCCATTTACTAAAACTCTCTGTTTTCTATCCTGCAACCAAGAACTTATCCATTCAACCATCTTAGAATCCAATCCCAAGCTTTTGATTTTAGTTAACAGTCTGAATTTAGTCAGAATTATATAATTTTGCACACAAATACTTATATCATTGTATATTTCAATGAAAGATATAATGCATAGATAGATATGAATTTAATAGAATCCTTGCTTTATATTACAAAGCAAATACATTTGAACATAGCATTTCTTTCAAGCATCATAGTGACCTTTTTTTAATAGTCATAAAAAATAAAAATATAAATATACAAAAGTACACCTATGTCCCTTTAAATATTATGAAATGGACTTTCTGCAGTATGCCCATGTTACAGCCTTAAAACATACAAACCCAAGCACTGCAAGATCTATATATGTTTATATGGGGGTAGGGATATATTTTATGATAATAGGGAATCATGATGCTAGACAAGGGCTTATTTCAAGATTTGTCCCTGGATGTTTTCTTTTAATATTGACTAATGTCAGTGTCATGCCGTTATTAAAGTTGAGTGCAATGTCGATTCTTCACAATTTAATTTATGACTGCATCTGAAGATGAGCATTTTTATTATTAACAGACTGTATTGTGATCTGGTTGAGGAAACATTCACATAAGTTAAATATTTGCATATCTGCCGAGATTGTCAATTGGAAAATCAGGACAAACAGGCATTTTGTTACATACCATGATCCTTTGTCAACCAAACATGTGGAAGGTCTGAGAAAATAGAGACTGTCAGTAGGCATGTAGGTGCAGGGCATCCAATAGACGGACTAGGCTGCTGCCTACGGAGCAAGGCTTTTTGGGTAAGGGGGGGGGGCAAAATTTTGACAGGAAGACGTATAAACTGAAGTTAATTTTAAAATATAAGAGAATAGTTGTGCTCCAAGGTAAAAACAATACAGGAAATAAAAATATAAAAAGGTTGCAATCTTGACATATTCCTATGGTAATGGTTGAAGACAATGAGTCATCCTTGGGCCGGGGGCTTGAGCATAAGCACTTAGGAGAGACAAGGAAGGGACAGGCTAAGGCGTGACAGCCCCACCACATCTTCACCCTAGTAGCACTCGTTCATGCCTCCTTTCTGCTATACAGTTCTGATTTTAAAGAAAACAAAACCAGTGACAAAGATGGCTGTGACCCTTTTAAAAAGCCAAGTGGACTAAGCGTATTAGTCAGATGTGGAAGGTGAAGGGATGCTACGAGCGTGAAGGGTGAAGGGACGCTATTAGCCTAGGGTGGCCTGAACCCTTAATTGGACCATGTGTGGTTGGTACAATCAGGGCCGCCATCAGAGGGTTACGGCCAGTACTGCTGTGAGGGGCCCGGACAGACTAGGGGGCCCGGACAGACCTCTCCGTCTGTCCGGACTCCCTGGACTGTCCGGGCCCCGCAGTCACTGACTGTGCCTCCCCTTTTTTTTCTTACCTTTTCCACGATGCTGCAGCTCTGCCTCCCAGACTCTGATAGGCTGGGAGCACTGCCGGCGCAGTGATGTCATCACCGTGCGCCGCACTCCCAGTGTATCAGTGACCAGGAGGCAGAGCTGCAGCATCGCGGAGGAAAAGGTAAGTTAATGAGCTACTATTTTTGAGAGGGGGGAAAGGGAGAGCCCAGGGGACCATAATTGTGGAGGGGGGGGGACAGGGAGAGCCTGGGGGACCTGATATTCTGTGGAGGGAGGGGGGAAGAGGGGGACCTGATCTGTGGAGGGGGGAAGAGGGCAGTGGCGCACGCAGGGGGGGTTTCTGGTTCCCCAGAAACCCCTCCCCTCTGGGAACCAACGGTACTCCACAGCAGCCGCGGCGCTGTCAAAGAAGCGTCCGCGGCAGTGCTGTATTGTAGTATAATACAGCACTGCCGCGGATGCTTCTTGACAGCGCCGCGGCTGCTGTAGAATTCAGACTCGCTGAAATGGAGCTGCTTTTTTTTCCCCGGGGGGGGGGGGCGGAAACCCCCCCTTTTAAATCCTGCGTTCGCCTCTGGAGGGGGACCTTATCTGTGGAGGGAGGGAGGGGGGAAGAGGGGGACCTTAACTGTGGAGGGGGGAGGGAGAGGGGGACCTTATTTGTGGTGGGGGGGAGGGAGAGGGGGACCTTAACTGTGATTGGGGGGGAGAGGGGGACATTATCTGTGATTGCGGGGAGGGGAGAGGGGGACATTTACTTTGGGGGAGGGGAACATTTACTGTGATAAGGCAGTGGGGGGGAATGTATTGTGATGAGGGATAGGGGGTGCATGTATGGCGAAGATGGGAGGGTGCTCATGTATGGGGAGGGGGGTCCCACCACATTAATTAGTACTGGACCCAGGGAGGGGAGATTAATTAGTACTGGACCCCACAGTTTCTGTTGACAGCCCTGCGTACAATGCTCTGTTATCCTAGAGTTTAACTTTTTGCAGAAAACTGTCCCTTAAAATTGCAATAAAAAATGACAACTACACAGTTTTCCCCCTGGCCCTACAAAGTACCAGCTACAATTAAACAAAACACTTAAATGCTATGTTATTTATTTAGCCTTTTTATGGTTTTATTCTGTTGCATGACTTAAATAAAATGTACACACTGCCACACATTAACACAAGCAGTAGTCACAGACTGTAAAATAGTGGAAATGAGTAGTCTGCTGGGCACTGACTGTTGTGGTTTGCTTGAGGTTTTCTGCTGTATTTAATTTAAGGCACAGTTAAGACTGGTTGCAGATGACTCAGTTTGGGATGTTCTGTAATACACATCAACTGACAGATTCCTAATGAGCCAAAGCTACTTGCCCATATTCATATGTTGATCCCACTGACGTCTATAATTACAATGAAGCAATGTAAGAATATTAACTTGGGAACAAGTGACATGCCGAAAAAGGGCTTGTCCAGTGTAAGAATTATATAAAGAATTTACTTAATTAAGCTGACTCCTCAATTAAAATCTGCAATAATAAATTATCTATGTTATAAAACTGAACTACGTCACATACACAATTAGATTATGCTATTAATATTATTACTATGGTATGATTTGTAATACTCCACCTCGCCAGAAAGTAGGGACAACCAAGCATATATAAAACAATGACATACAAGGTAGGCAAAATAAATGTGAACCTGATAACAAAGGGTAGATAATAGTCCATACAATCTAGTGGGAAAGGGCAGTAAGTGTGGCTCAGAGAGGAGATTTGGGGCAGTTGTGAATATGTTTACATCATTAATTGTATATATCAAATAAATAAGCCATATTTATTTTGTCAGTTGTGCACAGATATAGCTCTGTAAGCGAATGTGTCTAGACATTGGACAAACAAATGAACGGTGGCAAATCACAAAGTATATTTGCCAATCTGAGCCATTTCAGTGTGACAATATTATACTCCTGTTCTCTCAGTAGTTTTCCCAATAACAAGAAGCATTAGTCACTGAGTTGTAGTAATAATAAAGAGGCAAAATAGTTATTGCCACCCAAAGTTGGTGGAGCCTAAATATTTTTTTTTCCCCTCTGGGAGTACTGCCAGATGACATCAGTTTCCAGAAAGTGACATGGAATAGCCTATAATTGTTCAGACCTTTATTAGGGAAAAAGGTGACTCTTCATTTACTGCCCAAAAGGATCTAATTGTCTGCAGTATTGCAATTGCACTTCCCACAGGTAAACAGATCACTGTCACTCACTTAGAACCTTGAAGAGTGTCTGTAATATTTAGAGTACAGCAGACAGACACCCTCGTGGCCGGCTCTTCCGGTTTGCCCACCTGTGTGACAGGTAAGGGCGTTGGGCAGGTGAGAGGGAGAAGGCCGCGCATGCGCACTGGGGACCTCGCCTTGGCTACGTTGCAGCTTCATCTCACCTGGGTCCAGCAAAGCGGAAGTGGGATTAGCAGCCAATTCTCCCCAGTTGTCATCACTGCCAAGTTGGTGGTGACAGCCTCCCTCCGCCACCCGGATCCTCCTTCACCACCTGCCCCCTTTCACCAGCATCCCGGGGGTGGGCAGAGCGCTGCAGAAGTCGGACTACAGGACACTCTGGGGGAGAGGATCACCCCCCTCCTGCTCCCTCTCTCTGGCTCTCCATCACTGTAAGTACGAAACTTCCTAAACTTTGTGCAGCTCCAGCACCAGGGGAACGGCTCTCACTCTGTTACCCTGTATCAGTTCCACCCCAAAAGTCCCGGCAGAGGATCTAGGTCTAAATATAAGATATACAAGGTATGACTCTAGAGGCACATACTCTGTATACTGAGTTTATCTATATATATTGGTACTTTCTTCCCAGCTGAGAAAACGTGAAGGCTCTTACTCTGCTCTAGTCACTTGTGCAAGTATTTTTTTTTTTTTTTTAACTCTTCCTATGTCACAGACTAACTTTACTTTTACATAGGAAACTGTTTCCTTTTGTAATGATAAATGCAACAGATTGAACAAGTAAAACAGACTTAGAACTGAAAGTTTTGTGCCACAAGTTTTATTAGCAACTAATTTAATTTTTGTAAGGTCACAAAATGATGAAGCCAAAAGTCACATTTTAACTCCAGCGTTTACATTTTGCATTGTCATTTTTACATACTCATGATAGTAATAATACAGTATATGTCAATGGGCAATTAATGTGTTTTTATTTACTCACTGATGCTGGATTTGGATGTTTCATCGTGTGCTTTGGCTTCGAAAGTTTTGGGCAGGTTTTAATAATATTTAGTCATGGTGCTGCAGAGATTTGGTAAGTATCAGATTTGTTTAGGAGTTGGCCGGCTTTGTCGTAGAGTCACTTTGGATTTTGGAATGTGTCCCTGTTGAAGAATACGGCCATTGTTATCTATCTGCTTCAGTGTACGCCAGTGATATCTTCACATTGAAAGTGTACTCATGCTGTCAACAATAGGTCTCCTATCGTCTGTCTGTGCTTGTTTTTCATAACGGAACACCCTGGTAGCTCTCTAATTGGCTCAATTTTGGTAGAATAATTTATATATTCTATTTTTACATAATAAAACTTTTCAAAGGCCTTCTAAACTTAACATTCAGAGTGCAGGTTGATGGATTCAGACACCGAAACATTGACAGTATTGTCACTTCAAATATAAATTGCACACTATACACTACATTCCACTGAGTTATCAGTGTTTTAGAGCTGTGGAGCAGAAATTATATACTGCTGTACATGTAGGCAGCCATATTATGGGGTGAACCAGTATTCATGAGCGTGCAGCCTCTCCATTCTCTGAAAATCTCTGCCTCATAATTTTTCCTTAGTGATTTTAATTGGTTTTCCTTTGGAATGATAATGAGATTGAAAATTTGTTTACTCCAAAAATGTCCGCCTCCACTGTATCTAGGTGATGTTCGTGCTTTGCATTTTTAACAAAATGAATATTTTTGGATTTGGAAAGGTTAAACATGAATTCACCTTTTTGAGTCATGACCTCTCTTGGTCTCATGAGTACAGCCAAGTTTATGTAGCATAATAATTAATTAGCGATATGCCTGCAGCTAAATTACTGGATATCAACATACTACAAACACTAATATAAAACGAGAAAACAAGCTCTTATAGAGGAGTTCCTAAATAAATAAATATAGTTTAAATTAGATATAGCTTCCCTTAGTATTGGTAATATACAGTATTCTTGCTGTGGCACATTTAATTAATAGTTCACATGACTTTTAAAGTGCAATATAGCTTATATAATATAGCTTTTGTCACACATATACCAGTGATGGACGAAAGGCAGCTCTCCGAGCCTTCACATGCATGTAGCCCCCAGATCCTCCCTGCATTACTGTCAGATTTGTGTGGTATAGCCATAAATCTGACATACATATAGCCATACTGACATTCATGGAGACTCCCTGAAATAGGGGTGATCTCCCTCACTCCCTGAAGAGTCTGGCATTCTCCCTGATGCTGAGCCAGTACAAGACGAGGTTGGCTTCGCCATCCGTGGCATGATGACACAGTTCAGAAATTGTGTCCTATGTCCATTTATTGATGCCTATGCAGTTGGCCATTTTCATGGAGACCAAGATTTAATCAAAGACTGACAGGTAAGACAACATGACTTCATTAATGGAGGCAGAAATGTAAAAGACACTTCAGTCTCTAGAGTTTCATTAGCTGCTTTTCTTTAATGCATAGTTGCCTACTCTCCTGGAATGTCCAGGAGACTCCCGCATTTCTGGGAGACCAGCAGGGCAACCTCCTGGTTCTCGTCCCTGCAATAGATAAGTGGCGGGGGGGCGGGGGGGGGGAAGGGTCTTAATGATGCAAATATAGCGTCATCTTAGCCCCGCCCCTGCTGTATTTGGCCAAAAATGTGACCATCGTTTAGAGGGTGGGGCCAAAAGATGTGATTCATCAAGCCCCGCCCACCCACCTTCCCCGGGATCTCCCCGAAGCCGACGAGGAAAAGTTGGCAAGTATGGGTATAGTTTGTAACACTTAAAATGCCTGCTGATGTGTTATTACAGAAAGGTGTCTGTTTCTCTGATTAAAATTATTATTCTAACTAATTATTGGGAAAAAAGGTAATGTACGGTCATTGTGAAGGTTGGAGGGCTGCCCCCGCGACCCCTGAAGTGTATCGGGTTGCCTGTCACTAACTTGTACTGTACATTTTAAATTCAATGGCATTACCAATGACATTCACTTTAATCATTAAAGCAAGTTTGTCATTAAAGCATGAACAGCTCCTGAACATTAAAACCCACAATGATGCTTCAGTTTCTAAAATTCTATCTTCAAATATAAATAGGTGGATACTGACCAACCTTTAGGTGATCTATACTTTTATCTTTCTCTTTCATTAAGATAGTATTGGATTGCTTTTTTGTCTGTAAGTGTTTGTGTGTTAACAGTTACCAGCATGACTCAGAATGACAACTAGCGTGTTACAACAAGCACCGAGGGCCTCTTATAACATCATATCATCTGGATTTTACAAAGGGGTTTGTATTTATCAAGCTTTGGAGCAAGTTGCTTGTTATTATCTTTAGACTTTTCTGGGCACTTATAATGTATTATAGTCCAGTTTTCATTCCCATAACTCATTTTGCTCCTCTCTGATATTGCAGTAAACTTGTATCAAAGTTACAGATACATTTCACTTATTTTATCATAGTGAGTAGTGCACTTTTCATGCCTCAATTTTTTTTTGATCATTTTAGCAGCCATGAAAAAATCCGCTCAGTCCATTGTTACCATATTTTCAGAGGATGCTATTGACGTCATTGTTTAGCAATAGTGTGTTTTTGAGTTTTCAGCAACTGATTTCATACATTCCAGTATTTTCACTACATAATAATTTTAATTAGCAAAATGATCTTCCAGTGGAGATAACCTTTAAAGTGATTTCAGTGAAGTTGTCCTCCTTACCAACATTATCAAATAGCCTGGCTGGTCATTGTAGGGTGTGTTTTTATACTCTGTAAACACTATAATGGTATGACACATACTAAATAATGACCCCCTCCCCACAATCTTTCTATAGAATAGCCATACGTTTTACATTTGCTGTTCCAACTTCAGTGGGATGTCTGTGACACTTGGTTTGAAGTCTTTAACACTGGACACCATATTGGTGACGGCCCTATGGATGTCACACTCTGACAGCAGGCACCCGATACTTCCATGTTCTGAGTGGTCACATGATCGAGCTGAGGGGCGGGTAATTCAAAGGCAGGCTCTATTTAAATCTCCTCGTCAGAGCAGTAGGTCACTATCTCCTGACTCCTTGCGGATTCCTCCCTTGGACCTCTGGCTCTCCAAGGATCTTCCTATGTTTTGGGAATATATGCTATTTAACTCCTTGAGTACCAATTCCCGTCTTGCCTTCTGACCTGCCTTTGAGCTCTGGTTCTGTACTGCTATTGCCTGCCAGTGTACCAGTTACCTGCTCCTACCATGCTTTTGATAAACTTCTAGCGTTCCTGTTACCACCCCTGGTCTGCTGATTTCTCTCCCACATCCGTGTTACAGTTTGAGGCAGACCAGAGGGCTGCGACCTGCAAGTTCCCTACAGCGAGGCCCATCCCGCCTCGCGGCAGCTCTTGGTGAACTGGGGGGCTCGCTAGACTCCACGCCTTTGGCCAGCCAGCATCAATCTTGGCTAACACTAGGGAGGTAGATTCAGTTCCCCCCGTTGTTCTTTAGAACAACACAGGTCGTGCATCATTACCGTTAGTACGGTCATTTTAACACCGATTTCTGCTCAGGGAGCTGCGAGCAAAAATCGGTGTTGAAAGTACCGTAGTAATGGTAATAATGCGCATCAATTACTGTAGTAATGGTAGTGATGCTTGCCCCGCGTTTTTCTTTAGAATTGAATCTCCCGCTTGAATCTAACCTCCTTGGTGCGATTGTTGCAATGGATTGCTGAAATACCATACTTGCCTACTTTCGGCAAGTGTAATCCCGTAGAGGGGCGTGACTAGAGGGGCCAAACGCATCATTTTGGCCCCACCACCTGCGACAAACATGCCATTTTGTCGCGGGGCCAAAATGTCGAAATTCACCACAAATCGCGTCATTTAGGCTAGACAGTTGCGAGATGCGGGAGACTTGCCTGCTCTCCCGTGAGACCGACCCGAATTTCGGGAGTCTCCCGGACATTTCGGGAGAGTTGGCAAGTATGAGAAACACATTTAATATATCACAAGCAAATATGTTAGTGTGAATGCAGCACACTGAGTGTTTCTAAATTCTCTTCTTGTATAATGAGGGAAGTATGAGAAGTGTGTGTTTTTATATAATACATTTTAAACATGTATGTGTGCACAGTGTATATAATATAGTTAGTTTTAAAGATAAGCTCTATACTATAGTATTGTATGTGTGTTTTAAAGTTTAGCACCACTTAGTTAGTCATGATGTGCAGAAGGATATTGCACAAGTGATAAGTGGTGAGAGACAGTTTTTAATTATTGCTTTACTTCCTTTTTAACTGTAGCAGAATTGTGTTCTGCAACTGCATGTTAGATATTTGCTTTTTCACTGTATTAGTTACAGAAAAAATAAGCTGTTTGTATAAGGTACTTTGTAACCTTGAATGATAGTTATGCATTTTAACAGGGGAGACTTCCAATAGGAGGAGATTACAACCATCACAGGGCTCCCGAAGTTTCCTCTTAACCATCTAGTGATGTGAGTAAATGAAACAATGAGCACACAAAACTAAGCTCAACAGCAGTCCTTGCAAAGTTAGAACGCTTTTGAAATAAGTCATGTGGCCACATCATAAACCTAAAAGAATAGGCAACACTAATGAACCAGTTATAAATCAAAAGTCAACCTACTGCTTATGAATAATTGTTTTATTAGTGCTGACTATCCTTTTGTCATTTTGATTTGATCAGTGTGATCACGCTTTTGATAGGCTTTGGTATTTTATAGGTTTGCCCTTCCAAACTATTGCCACCTTAGTATTCAGTATGTGCTTATTCGCCCCAATTGTCATTGCTGGGTTACAATTACATCATATAGTTTTAGACTGTAAGCTCCAATGGGGCAGGGACTGATGTGAGTGAGTTTACTGTACAGCGCTGCGGAGTTAGTGGCGCTATATAAATAGCTGATGATGATGATTCTATTAAGCTTTAGGTTACAAATGGATACCCTGGTATTCTGTTGTAGAATTGGCTGGTACAGTCTTGAATTAATGGCACTTTCAGTGATTACCAGTGTTCTGAGACTCAGTCCTGCATACCGGGCACCAGAATGGCACTCGGAATGTAATGTAATATTATAGTCCCGCTTTATCCACTTGTTTGAGCTAAATTAAATAATTAACGGTGTAGGTGTTGTTTTACATGGATAAACTAATGCAGCTAAAAAGATTATCACACTGAAATGACTGAAGTTGGCATGCGTGCCTTAATATTCTCCATTTTGTACTTAACGTCAAATTTGTATGTAGTAACACAGACTGGACAGATTAGATGGCTTTTTTTTTATCCACTAGACACAAAGGGAGATGTCGTTAAGGAGTTATTGTGTACCCATTGGTATGGAAACCCTCACCTCTGGGGATAAATGTTATACAGCATCTATTTTATTCCAAACATTTATGGATCTTGCTATATTACATGTGCAGTATGTGAAGCTGAGCAATCGCAAAATAATTATTAAACCCGAACATATCACATTTTGGGAGCCAGAATCTCGATACTAACTAAGCGGGAAACAAAAATCAGAAATGAAAAATGAAAGTAATCAAGATGAGCAATAATGTATTATATAATTCAGAAACATGAGTTAATATATATGCCATTAACCCCATCGTGACTGACTCGATCCACTACTTCACGATCAAGAGAATTTAAAAAAAAAAATCCCCTTTAGTCTACTTCAGTGAGTTTTTCAAGGGTTTGTCTATATAGAAGAACAAGTAACAAGGCAGAAAAAAGAAAGAAAATAAAAAATAATTTCACAGAATTAGCGCAAGCTCAGAAAAGTGACCTCAGATTTAGGGCTGTACTTGAGATTATAGGGAATACTAAATATATGTACTTGGTAGATTTTTTAATTTTTTTTTTATAGGGCCTAGGAACAAAATATACACATTTGTTTTTTTAGTTGTTGCTGTTAACGTAGCTTTTGATTTATTGATTCAAGTTGGTGACCAAGGGTGCAGACTGGAGTTCCAAAGAAGTATGGCATTGTGCATAGGTGTACATCTGAGCAAAGTTGTTCCGTGAAAAAACAAATAGTACCTTAAACCTCTATATAAAATATTTATTTTTTTCCGGTCTGCTTCCATTTCAAGAGAGCAATAAGTCATATTGACTGTAATTTTAATTTTTTTACTGTGCATGTCTGAGATATTTTGGATTTACGATTATTCATTGGCGAAAAGGACATTTATTGTCAGTTATTGATGTTTTTAATTTGATTAAAACTTCTTCATTTTATTGTAAACATTAAATTAATATTTTAGTTTCAAAGTGTTTCCTTGGAAGCTATCTTGATCTTTTAATCTGTTTATGTATCTTGCACTTCCTGACAACAGGGGATTTAGAGACTAAGCAAACCAGTTAATTCTGACGGTGTCATCATAGTTGAGGCATGCCCACTGATAGTATGATGAACGGCAGATCGCTGGGTACATCAGTGCTATGTCTTATCAGTTTCTGCCTACCTTCAGTACGTTAATGTTCCTGATAAAAATCTGCGCACCCAGTTTCTTCAGAAATCTGCAATTGATGCTCGTTTATGTACAGTGACAGCAGGGGGATATGAACTCTGGCATTACATTTAAACAAGGAAGAACACGGATACACACATGAAGCGGGTAGGGTACATAATTGCGACAGAGCTAATGCTGTCACTTAACCTGTCAACATAAAAATGTCGGTATGTCGGTAGGCTAAATGCCGACACTCATATTGTGCAGTGAGTTTCACGTGGCGACGTGGCAGCATTGGTCTTTTAATGTTGACATTGTGATTGGCTACACTGTCAATGTCGCCAATCACACTGACGTCGTTGTCAACCTGTCTGCACAATGTGAGTGCCTGCATTTAGCCTGCCGACATTAGCTCCGGTACAATCAGGGCTGCCATCAGAAACTGTGGGGCCCAGTACTAATCAATCTGGTGACCCCCCCCCCCCCCCCGGGTCCAGTACTAATTCATTTGGCGGGGCCCCCCTCCCCATACATGTGCACCCCCTCCATCTTTGCCATACATGCGCCCCCTATCCCTCCACAAGTACATTCCCCCCACTCCCTTATCACAGTTAATGCCCCCCCCCCACAGTTTAGGTTCCCCCCCCAATCACAGTTAATGTCCCCTTCTCCCTCCCTCCCTCCCTCTACAGTTAAGGTCCCCCTCTCCCCCACCCCCTCCCTCCACAGATAAGGTCCCGATCTGTGCTCGTCATCTCTCATAACCATCTGCACACTCCAAGGAGATCTGCCTACGATACACTTCTGGTTGTGAGTGCACACACACTTCCACATTTGCCCGACATCGTTCCATCATTCATAATGATTTTTTTAATCAGTTTCTAAAATCAGATGATACTATTTGCCTTAGGATAATAAAACATGACCGTGGGAGTGTACACACTAATGTAATATTGACCCTAACAGTTGTTTATCATGTGATTGGCACGATAATCAGTCAAACATTCTGCTCCATCTGGTTGTGTGGTTGGAATTTCTCCAGGTCTGGTGAACTTGTGAGCAGTTTTATGTGGTACTAATTGTTACCTGGGCATTTGATTGGATGTAGTACTTTGTCCTGGACAAATCGCTTGTGTTTCTTGTGCGTGACATCTCAATCTATTGGACACTTGCAACAGAGACCTCTGAGTTTAAATATTCATGAACTACCTGTTTTGTTTATAGGAAATTGATTACATAATAGACATTGGTTGGTCGACTTTGCATGTGAGTAGCATAGAATGGAAATGCATCCAAATACAAGAATGCACTGTATTTATATGTACGCAAAAGCTGTTTGCTCACACTTAGGGCTAGATTTACTAAGCTGCGGGTTTGAAAAAGTGGGGATGTTGCCTATAGCAACCAATCAGATTCTAGCTGTCATTTTGTAGAAAGTACTAAATAAATGAAAGGTAGAATCTGATTGGTTGCTATAGGCAACATCCCCACCTTTTTCAAACCCGCAGCTTAGTAAATCTAGCCCTTGGTGTCTTTTTCATCCATTGCACCTGAAAAAGTATGGGGACCCCCTTCTTTTGTGCTGGGAGAACTGTGATAGGGCCGCCACAAAAAAGGACGGGATGTGCAGAGCTTGTAATGTTGGTGCCAACCCCTACCTCTTATTGCCGCCAGTCTGGCCTGCTCTGCACGTCTGAGTATATTAGAGGCCCAGTGGTACCTTGGGTCTCTTCCAGCATAGAGATGCCTGTTGTAACTATCACCAATTTTTAGGCATGGGTGGAAAAGGGAGGATTTCTTTTTAGAAATACTTTATCAAGAGGAATTGTTTAAAGTTACAGGAAGATACTCCTGTCTACCAGATGCTTAAAGTGAGTCTCTGTAGCATGTTTGATACATAGGACAACATGGCAAAAGTTTATTACCCTGAGATATCACATAAGCATTAACTACATATGTCAATATTGTAGATTATTCTGTGCATGTACATAACCCATTCTGACAAATGTGTGGAACAGTAAATTGAAGTGTTTCCATATATGTTAAGTATTATAACCGACATTACCCAGTGCTGGAAATATCACACATCCTGTAAGACATGCACCCTATTCTTCAGCGTGGAGTAGAAATACTGAATATTTGTTCTATTTATCACTATGCTAGTTGAATATCTTTTGTAAATTTGCAATGTTTATATAAGGGCTTGGCAAAAGTAAATATAGATTTTTGATTTTTAACAAGCACAAGTATAGTTAGTCAATCAGTAAGTCCTTAAATAAAACACGTTGGATGTAAGAACTTCTTTACATATAGACAGTATCCTCCTAATTCAAACATGACTGTGCATGGAACACAAGCTGAGCTGAAATAGGCTGCTGCTACCATTCCACAGCCTGTTCTGCTCCCTCCCACTTAACCTCTTACATATACGGTGGCTCAGTGGTTAGCACTTCTGCCTTTCAGCATTGGGGTCATAAGTTCGATTCCCGACCATGGCCTTATCTGTGTGGAGTTTGTATGTTCTCCCCGTGTTTGCGTGGGTTTCCTCCGGGTGCTCTGGTTTCCTCCCACACTCCAAAAGCATACTAGTAGGTCAATTGACTGCTATCAAATTGACCCTCTGTCTGTCTGTCTCTCTGTCTGTGCGTGTTAGGGAATTTAGACTGTAAGCTCCAATGGGGCAGGGACTGATGTGAGTGAGGTCTCTGTACAGCGCTACGGAATTAGTGGCGCTATATAAATAGATGATGATGATGATGATACAAGTCTGTGTGTAACCAGTATAGAATGATTGCAGTAGGTGCTCTTACTCATATGTTGGTGACAGAGCAGGATCTTGTCATTGTGCTGCATTCCCTTTAGGAAAGCTATTTGTAGTTTAATATATGCACAGTGATCTGTTTTCTAGTTTGGGGGTCTAGAACAGTGTTTCTAACAGTATGGTACAGTGTATATAACAGTGATCTAATTCAGAAGACCTCCTCTGGAAGTCACAATTAGACTCGCTCTAAAATAAAATTTAGATATTAGAAGCCCCTTACATTACATGGCTTCTTATTCAATTTAAAGTTGCATAACAATCTTTGTTCTTAATTTAATAATTGCACATAGTAATCTAGTCTACTTTAATCATTCAGCCATTAGCTCAGAAAAGTGTTCCAACAGGATGGGGTCTGCAAAACCTCTGTGTTGAGCAGGAGTCTCTAGTTTCCAGCCACACCTGTTTAACCAACATGCTCACTCTGTACATAATGGACTTTAAAGTGTCTGTCATGCAGCTGACATTGCTTTGGCTAGAAATTAAGTGAATCACTTAACCCATTTGTTTCAATAAATGGCAAAAGGTGAATTACTTAGGAATGTTGATTCAGGCAGTGTAGTCTGACCTCAGTCATTCAATTCAAGCTTAGTTGTCTCTGTGTAGTTAAATATATAGGTACAAGCTATTTACAAATCTATTTTGAATCCAATTGCATATCCTTTGAGGAACGTATTCTGAAAATACATTTTAGGAACTTTTTTTTGAAAAAAAATATTCTTGCTTTTCGGAACAGACAGGTTTTAGGAAAATCATTCATAAGTCTGTTACTACGGGCTGCAATACTGCTACAAAAGTCATTGACTTTGTGTAGAAAAGAAAAGGTAAAAAAGACCTGTTAGAAATAATATATGCACTACTGTCTTAGACTGTGCACCACTCACTTTTACAGATGTATTATAGACTTGATGTGAGCCATATTCGGAACTAGTGAGCTGTGGTCCCGGTACGGGGAGGAGGGAACGGGGGCCCCTGACCCTCTGCATCTGCCATGCAGTGGGCCCCATTATCTCCATGGGCCCCGGTGCACCAATGATAGTTCCACCACTGATGTGCCCACACGTACACTGCTATGTAGTGTCAGTTAAGTTGTTTTTGGCCAAAATGACTCTACTTTGCCACCAACAAGGGATCATAACTGTCCAGTCAAATCATGATAGCATTTGATTGGTCAGGTCTGAAAGTTTGGTTGTTCATTGACTATATCAGAATGTGTAGGGTCATCATACAGCTGGAATGAATTTCCGTGTAGCCATTTCCCTTGTCCATTGTATGACTGGATGTGCCATTATTGCTGGCTTTCTCATGTAGTGAAATGGGACACCGATCTGGTCATACGTCATCTGTGTCAATCGATGCATCAGGACATATATACGGTCAGCTTAAAGTGGGTCAGTCACCTACAGGTAGTAGTCGGCTTTTTTGTGAGCTGAACCAATATTCATATCATTAGGGAATATTAAAATCACTGAGGCATTAGAGCTGACTATTGGTTTTGCACATAAACTGGCTGTGTCCACTGTGAGTAGGTCTTGGGCAGGCTGAGCTAGGGGGCAGGGGGCATATACCCCCCTCTCCCCTGGGCCGGTCCTATAGTGGGCTATCTTGGGCTGCGTCACTGGGCCGCCTGAATTTGTTTTTTCCTTTAAAATGTTCCTAATAGGCTGCTGAGTCAAGTCTTGCTCCCCCGTGATAAAATGTGCCAGCTCTCTCCTGGTCATGGGTCAGTTTTAAGTTGATATATTTCAAATGCATAAAGTAAGCCCATTAACATGGTCCTTTTCAATGTGTCGATGTATCTGTCCTTGGTGTAATATTGCGGCAGTGCCAGTTGTATGACAGAACTCTTTTTGAACATGTCCAGTGATGAAGCTGCATAGGTAATTGCCATCAGAACTTCCTAATACATGAGTATTACCTTGCTTGTGTTTAGCTTATTCATGGTGGTACTTTAAAGTGTAGTAGAAATGTACTGTATCCTATTGGTCATGTTCTATCAGGAGTGTAGTACTATTATGTATATACAGCACCAGTGCTCTACCTTTTAGATTTCCTCTGATACACCTCACTAGCAGCAAAGTGTCTGTGGATGTTCTTATCACATTTTGGAAGCCGTGCTGCGTGCAATTCCAGATCTACTTAAACTGTTCTTGCATTTAAAGGTTCTACGAAAAGTGTATAATTATGACACCAATAAAAGCTGGGGAAATTGCAGTGCAAAGTGAAGGATTATTACTTATCGGCGCATAAAGATTGTATGTTTCCTATTTTGAGTGGAATGGCACACAGTTTCTTTCTAAACTTTATATCCCCCAGTTGACAATTAGGCGATTTGTTATATATTGTTTTTTTTCTGCTACTTTCTGGTGGAAAATAAATACAAAGTTGTTACTTCAATTTGTATGCTGGAGATTTCGGCCAACCTGTGTCTAGTGAGTTTGAAAATATAGTGGTCTGGGCTCTCATATACCCCTCCCTTCCCTTATTATAATACAGGCAGGAAGACAGTAGTCCTGTTGTTTTATTGTTTGTAGCGAATTTGCTGTACACTGTAAAACGGTTAACCCTTTGTGCAGTAGGGAAGCTGATAAGGGTAACTGTTTTTATTAATAGTAAAGCCTCGGAACCAACTAGGATTAAAATGCATGATTTTATGTGTGTATGTGTGTGTGTATATATATATATATATATATATGTGTGTGTATATATATGTGTGTGTGTGTGTACATGTTGATATATTTAGAACAGTGTTGTCATTCTAACTAACTTTGTTTTTACTGTAACCTTGTTTTACAGGTTTTGAACAATGTTACTTGAACAGTAATGGAGTTTAGGCCATAGACGAGTATTGTTCCCTTTCTTGCTGACGAGCTTAAAATCCAACATGACAAACTTTAAAAGGCTGGTTTTAGGCCAGCGATTCATACACTGGAAACTTGGTGCAGCCACTCTTATTTTTATGGGTTTCGTGTTTTTAATACAAAAAGAAGTAGTTGATCGAGAGATGGATGAGCTGGCAGCAAACGGAGGTTCGTACGTGAAGAAGAAGAAAGTGCTGGACATGGTGATGGAGGCTGTAAATAACATTAAAGATGCTGTGCCGAAAATGCAGATTAATGCACCGGAAAAGCAGGTGGACGACAAAGACGAGAGACGGTGTTTGCCAGGATATTATACTGCAGCCGAGCTTAAGCCGTATCTTGATCGGCCGCCTCTGGACTCTAATGCACCAGGAGCTTCTGGGAAACCATTTAACATGGACAAACTTTCGCCTGAGGAGGAGAAAGAGAAAGAAGAAGGAGAGAAGAAACATTGTTTTAATCTTTTTGCTAGTGATCGCATTTCATTACACCGAGACCTGGGACCAGACACAAGGCCTCCTGAGTATGTATTTATCTTGTACTTGTATGCAATAATGTGCGACAGCGCAAAAGATGAACATTACTAAGCAAGGGAACAGTTACCTATTATATTATAGAAATTGCTACCTATTGGCCAGCCCTATACAAAAAACAGATTAAATAGTTCAAGCAAACATTTTTGCGTTTTATTTGAAAAATTAGACCACACAGAGAAGCCGGGAATGTCTTTTCCTTTTAAATGTATCCCTCCCTATATTTTCTGTTCATCATGTACTTTCCCTTTTACAGAGAGAGCTGAAAGATTACTTTAAATGTGCACCATTCAGTTTTGAGTGGACAGTTCTGAAATTTTATTGTTTTTCAAGTCAACTCGTAGGGTCACTAAAAATGAACTTCAATATAATTTCTGTATAGAGATAACAATTTGCACATGTCTAAATTTTTACTGTTACAATAAGTCATTGCACAGTGGAGCAGTGATTCTTATCGCTTTCCTTTCTTTCCCTCTGGTTAAATAGCCTAACCGTTTTCATTATGCTGGACATATAAGTAGCTATATCATCTTTAATTGATCTATAATTAATCTTTAATCATCTATATATTTTTTTAAACTTATTTCTGATATAAATGTTAAAGGTCTATTACCAAAACGGTGACCATTTCCGTTCACCACTGAAATAGCTGTGTAAGGTGGGGGTGTGAGCTGGAGGACCAATGAGAAGCTGCCATGTCTGTGATTGCAGCTTCTCATTGGTCCCCTGGTTCACACCTTCTCTTCTGAAGCATCATACACCGAAGATAGATACAGACATCTATGTGTGACTGATAATTGTGTAGGCTGTTGTGACATGGTTGGTTTGTCATTCTCACTTGAAAAAAGAAATTCCCAAGTGTTCTAACCCACCAGCATGGCATGTTATAAATACTATGCATTACAGTTTCAGCTTTTCTCGTTCATTTTGTCTAATTTATGCTCTTTCTTTTTTCTCCCCTTCCAGGTGCATTGAACAGAAATTTAAGCGTTGTCCACCCCTGCCCACAACAAGCATCATAACCGTGTTCCACAATGAAGCCTGGTCCACTCTTCTCCGCACTGTGTACAGTGTCATGTATACTTCCCCTGCCATTCTTCTCAAGGAGATTATTATGGTGGACGATGCCAGTACAGATGGTAAACTGGGGGCTTTAAAGTGGCTAGATTAAAAAGTCTATAATTCTGGAAAAATATGGGTGTATATATAATATATATATATATATATCATTTATTTATTTATTTTCCTTGGGGGGTCTATTAGAGTATTTTTATATTGCTGATACCTTTTTATAGTGATTTTTTAAGCAGTGAATGGATTAATGTTAGTGTAGTTTTACCTTTGCCAATAGAGGTCTTATGTGAGTGTGCTCCTAAAGAGCTGTACAGTAGCTACACTGGGATTCTTTTAAGCAGCATTAAATGTCATTCCTGTGACACATGTACTGCTTAATTACAGCAATTCCTCCCTGTTGAAGCCGGCTGTATGCTCTGGTGTCTTTCATGTGGAAATCATTTTAGCTAGGTACTTGTTAATTATATGGGCACCAAGTTGTATCTGATGCAGGTGATGAGCTGTGCAGGATCCCACCTTGTGTTCTCCACGGCTCTGCTATATTTTTTTGGGGTTGGCTAGAATCATTTTAGTACAGACCTACAGCATATGTTTCCTCTAATCAAGGTAACCAGCCCCTTTACGAAAAGCAAGTAGGGATGTGCTGATCAGCAGAGATAGGCCTGGCCAAAACATCTTCGTATCCTCTGAACACGAATAGCCCTAGCTCTGAAAGAAGATAGAAGGGTGCGCCAAAACAAAATATACAGTGCTCTCCCACCTTGTCCCTTCTGGCTACTATTTAATGGTCAATACATTAAATAATCCCCCCTACCCCATTTTAAAATTGCATTAATTTGTTGGTTCCCCCCCTTTTTTTTTTTTCTTCTTCTTTTCCATACTTTCTCAGTCTACTTTTCTCTAATCTTCTTGTATGAGACACCCTGGATATTAATATCTCTAATACATTATATTTGTATGACCATGGACTTTACATTTATTGGCAACACCATTGTAATGAAAATCATGTCAAGGCAAGGGTAGGCTTTAATTTAATTTTAATAGTTTTTGTTAAAATCTATAAACACCTACCTTAGATATAGTGTTTTCTGATTGGTGCTTGCATAGGCTCCCCCAAACTTTACTTGGCCGTTGAAGTGTCTTGTTTCGGTAACGCTTTGGTAGGACAGGGGCACAGTGTTATTATGCTGACTGAGTCTACATATCGTCCATTATAGTCCTTGTCCATGTGGTCTTGCTTGTGAATATGGTATTAATATAACCTAAATTGACACCTTGTGGATTACTTTTTTAAGCAGTCAGGCCTCGTCTCTGCACCACTAAAAGAAGTGCATTACTTGTTCACATATTTTGCTTTTAAGATACGGAAAATATAAAGATAGATTTATGGTGTTGACAAGCATTTTTTGCGTTTCTGGCTGTCACAATGTAGAAGTATACAATGTTTTCAGAATATTTTAGATTACTTTTAGTCATCCATTCATTTTCCTCCAATCAGCAACACCGTGAAGGTGACAGCTGGATCCTACTGTACTGTCTCCAGACTCTCTGGAGCTTACATGTAATTGGCTTTGAAGTGTAGTTGTTTTCTGACATCTCACCTAAGCTTTGATCCATACAATGTGTGATATTCCAGAACTAATGTAAGCACATTGACCTGCACACACACACACTTTATGACATGCGTTTACTTTACTCCAATGGTAACATTGCCTGTAACGTCCAGCACTGGTGCTCGGTACTTGGTACACTGGGCTGCAGGGGGACATTAAAAACACGGCTTAAATGCTCTGTTAACCTTGCACTTTGTTACTGCTTTTTTGTCATCCTGCATGGCTTTGGCTGTATTCATTAGAGTATGTAAAGTATAATAAACTTTATTATCACTTAGCTTGACACAATGACCATATTTATTGTATAGTTGCAATACAATAGATAATATATTGTCACTGAAGGTTTACATGAAACATCTGGTTCTTTCTTGGCAGAGTATTTGAAGGATAAACTAGATGACTACGTGAAACAGTTTGGAATTGTGAAAGTGGTCAGACAGAAAGAAAGAAAAGGACTTATTGCCGCCCGTTTGGCCGGAGCCGCTGTAGCAACAGGAGACACATTGACCTTTTTGGATGCGCACTGTAAGTACACAAAGACAGCTAAACTTATTGGCCTAAATGTGATTCCCACATTAGATATGGATGCTAGAATTTTTTTTATTAAAGTTCTATTTATTTTATTTTTTCTGTAAAAGAATTAGTATCCCTGTTATTTTAAACTTCTATGGCTGGGTTGAAATAGGGCAACACTTTGCTTCCTACATCCCCAATCAGATATTACAGTCGGCCATTGATTTGTTTTTGTTTATTTTATTTTTATTTTCAACATTGCTTTTGAATATTACTTTTCCTCTTTGTTACAAGTACAACAGTTTTTGGAATTTAATGCAGAGAGCTGGTAATCGAAGGGTCGGCACACACTTTAAGGTCATAAAAGCACATTTTGAAACACAAGACACTAATTATAGGTGTAGAATAATCATAGTGAACGCATACAGAAAAGACTGAACACCTGGCTCCCTACAAGGAAAGATAAGTAAACATACTTTGTAATATATCTCACCGGTATTAATTCTCCTGTTTGTAGGTGAGTGTTACTACGGTTGGCTGGAGCCATTGCTGTCGAGAATCGCGGAGAATTACACAGCGGTAGTCAGCCCAGACATTGTCACTATTGACCTCAACACTTTTGGGTTTAGCAACCCCTCACCATACGGCAATAATCGTAACCGAGGGAACTTTGATTGGGGCTTGGCATTTGGATGGGAGTCTGTTCCTGTTTCAGAAAACAAGAAAAGGAAAGACGAAACATACCCCATAAAGTAAGAAACTACTTATAGCAATATTCGGAAATTTTATTGAAATAAGTCAATATAGTCGTAGCAAAGACATACTATGTAGGATAATGTAGCCAAGACGACTACTTCTAGATCTCTAATCTACAAATCTAGGATAAAACATTTTGTCCTCTCTGTAGAAAGATAATTTTATTTTTAAGAATCAAAAGCTTAATAAAATGTATTTAGATTTTGTTTTTCCTATAAAGAGCTACCAGTGCTGTAAATACAGATATAGATAGATATATAGATATATTAGTTTTTATTAGTTGTATAATTGCACATAGTTTTTACTAAGTGTGAATTGGTGGATTGGTGGTAGGATATCACTTTGCATTATAAGTTGTTGATATGTTTTGCCTCTTGGTGAGAATCCTGATCTTTTCCCTTGCAAATGTATTAAGAGCCTGAGAAAGTGACTTTGTTGTGCAAAATGCACAAGCCTTGATGTCGCTCTGTGCAATCACATAAGTTACACACTTCTACGCTAACATAATAACCTCAGAAGTGATATGTACACTAATGTCACAACAACCTTGGATGTAATATGGTACTGGCATTTTGTGCATTAGATAAAGCTGTTAGTTTTGACCTGGAATACGACACATATGTGCTTTCTGGATAGGTTTGTATGGGGAGGGCTGGCAAATTTTAGCCCAGGGGGCAAGACTCGACTCTGCAGCCTATTGTAAAGGGAAAAAAATGCAGATGACCTAGGCCAAGGTAGTCCACTATGGCACCAGCCCGGGGGGCAGATGACCCCCAGCCCAGCCAGCCCCTGGTTTGTATCCAATGCAGACAGCAGATCGGTGTTATATACCAGGGCCAAGGAATTAACAAATCTACCAAATTTATTTAGGTATATGTCTGAAACCAGATACAGTAAATGCCTTCTCGCTGTAGTGAGCATGAAAGGTGGTGTGGCCATGAGGCATGACCTGGTCAAAGCCACCTTCAACTCTAAGCCCGCTTCCCTCCTCTAAAAACTCACATGCATTGCAGAGCAGCTGTGAACTGGTCGTACCTCCCAATATTCCCACAGTCCGGAGAGACCTTTGAAATCGGTAAAACCAGTTCATTGTTATACATAGCACGGTGGCTCAGTGGTTAGCACTTCTGCCTCACAGCGTCGGGGTCATGAGTACAATTCCCGACCATGGCCTGATCTGTGTGGAGTTTATATGTTCACCCCGTGTTTCCTCCGGGTACTCCGGTTTCCTCCTACACTCCAAAAACATACTGGTAGGTTGATTGGCTGCTATCAAAAATTGACCCTAGTCTCTCTCTCTCTCTCTCTCTCTCTCTCTCTCTCTCTCTCTCTCTCTCTCTCTCTGTGTGTATGTTAGGGAATTTAGACTGTAAGCTCCAAAGGGGTAAGAACTGATGCGAGTGAGTTCTCTGTATAGCGCTGCGGAATCAGTGTCGCTATATAAATAAATGGTGATGATGATTGTTTTTTCTTACATAGAACACCAACGTTTGCCGGAGGCCTATTCTCAATTTCCAAGGAATACTTTGAGCACATCGGTAGTTATGATGAAGATATGGAGATATGGGGTGGTGAAAACATTGAAATGTCCTTTAGAGTAAGTATATCCATTTATGACACATTTCTCTACTACCATTAAACTTCTGTGTTTTTTAGCTTTTTATGTGTATAGTTGATGATTTATCTCCTTAATCCATGAAGTCTGACTAGAATATACTGAGGCATTCGGTCTGTAATGAATAAGCACAATAATTTAATCAGTGTATGGGAAGTAACTATTGGACAATGCCCACATACAAGCACAACTTTTGACTGTCTTGTTCACATAGGATAGACAATGATTAAGTAAAGAATGTCTTAGATCAGTGAGTAGTCAGGCCACACCCGTCCCTCTTGTGAGAATTGTAAGCTTCATCGCAACTATTTGAAGACATGTCAGGATATGTTAGGGAAGTAGTAAAACCCAGTAAAAGCAATCACTGTCACATAGACAGATTTGTGTATCTTACCCTGTTGCAAATAGCCACAAGCATCTAAGACAAAGCGGCTGTAGCCTCTAGTAACCAATCAAATAAAAGTTTGGAGTATATTGCAAGTTAGACCATTGTAAACTTTGATCTTATTGGCTGTTATGAGTTGGAGTTTGTGGGTTTCCTCTGGGTTCCTGTTTCCTACCATTCTTGAAGACCTACTAATAAAAAGTGATGTCTGACTAAATTAACCTTGCTGTGTAACTCACCTGTCCAAACTCTGGCGAGACAATCCCAAATTGCTGGCCTCCAAAGGGGCAGAGCTTGCAGGAAATTGGTGACATTTCATTCAAAAGTGAGTTGTTTGGGGAAGTATACTTACCGTGTGTGTGTGTGTCCGTTTGCTGGGAAATATAGATTGTAAGCTCTACCGGGACAAGCTCTGATGGGAAATATGAAATATTCTCTATAAAACTGCGTAATAAGTAGGTGCTATATAAATAAATGTTATCAAAAATCTTATTTATGCTATTTTAGAGATGTTTAAAAATTCTGGAAAAAGTTTGAATGAAGATTCACGAACTGCACAGAATTTGGTGAATCTCAAATTCAAGTGTTTATGCAGGCTGGACATGGCCATTAAATACAAGAATTCACAACAGCTGGGGTATATTTACTAAATGGTGGGTTTGAAAAAGTGGAGATGTTGCCTATAGCAACCAATCACATGCTAACTGTCATTTTGTAGAACATACTAAATAAATGATAACTGGAATCTGATTGGTTGCTATAGTCAACATCTCCACTTTTTCAAACCCGCAGTTTAGTAATTATACCCCTGGTCTTCAATACTATTTTGATGTGATTTGTTTCTTAGCCTCTGCACCATTTTAGTAGCCCTCTGAATTTATTCTAGTCTATTAATGTACTCTCTAAATAACATCAGTCATTAAGCTTTTGATGATTAACATTTAGTAGGATAGTAACTTGGTGTAAAATGAATTGGATAAAATGCCAAACTGGGCTGGGAAATTGTTAATGAAATTCACTGTACATAAATGTAGGGTTATTCTATTAAGCCTTGTTCATAACAAATTAACTTGCACATTAAGTGGAATATAATTGGGGAAAAACTGAGATGGGAGATGGGACTTGGGAATACTAGTTGTCAGAAAACAGAGTAGAGATGCACAGCACCAGGCAGCAGCTACAAAGGCGAAAAAAATCCCAGGATGCATAAAAAGAGGATATATGCATATTATACAAATATAATAATAACGTTGTATAAGTCACTAGTTAGACCCTTATCCTGAACATGGGTGTAGTTTTGGGCACCTCGCTATAAGAAGAGCATAGGAAAGGTAAATAACCTCATTAAGAAAGGGAATGTCTGGTTAAATTATAAAGAGAGATTAGATAAACAAGGTTTGATTACTTTGGGGGGAAAAAAGGTGCATTAGAAGTAACCTAATTAATATGTATAAATTAGGTTACCTGAAATGATTGAGGTGGCACCAAGGAGCGTGAATGTTGCTTTGTACTTTTGCACACATTTTTCAAATACATGATCAATCAGGGGCGCACGCAGGATTGTCGGGGGGGTTCACCCCTGACCAAAAAAAAAACACGCGAGAGAGCTGCTGCGCATGCGCCTGCGCCCGCGCAAGCGCAGCAGCTCTGTTTCGGCAGCACTGTACTATACAGCAGCCGCGGCGCTGTCAAAGAAGCTTCCGTGGCGGTGCTGTATACAATACAGCACCGCCACGGACGCTTCTTTGACAGCGCCGCGGCTGCTGTATAGTACAGTGCCGCTATGATGGGCACTTAGTGGAGGAGGGGGGGGGGGGTTCTGGAGACCCAGAAACCCCCCTGCGAGCGCCACTGATCAATTATCCTTTGAAATTTATTTTTGGAAGGAAAGGAAGTAGCAGGGACTATGCTATCAGTTTGGCACTGATTTGGCATGTGAAATAGTCATGAGCCACCGGTCCAGCATTCAATAAAATGGGACTTCATCTTGTGTTTGTTTTCTTATTGTCCAGTTGTTGAACGAATTAATTAAATCAACAAAATAATACTTTAAAGGCTTAAGTAGATTGAGATCATAAATAGTCAGAGGGGTTTTGGACGTTGCTTCTTTATAAACATGCCAGAGCCAAGTATTTGTGGACACTGCTGCAAATTTTTAATTTTTATATGCCATTAAGCAAAAATATATTCATTTGCAATTCTGTTGAAATGCTATATTTGTAATTGAACCAGGTGTGGCAGTGTGGTGGGCAGCTGGAGATCCTGCCCTGCGCTGCTGTTGGCCATGTATTTCGCAGCAAGAGTCCTCATACCTTTCCTAAAGGTACTCAGGTGATCATCCAGAACCAGGTCCGCCTGGCTGAAGTGTGGATGGATGACTACAAAGAAATATATTATCGTAGGAATCATGAGGCAGCGAACATTGTGAAACAGGTAGATGTGACCACTTCTCTTTCTTTGGTGTGCGATAATAAGTGTTTATGAACTGTATTACTTTCTGTTATTTTACATTGACTACATGAGTTATAAGCAGGAAGATGACACCCTAATGCCCTGGTGTTATCTCTCCCTCTCTGCTACGGTCACTTTCCCATCTCATTCTGTTTCTTCTCTTTTAAGATAACTCCTTTATTCCCTAAGTCATCTATTTGGCTGCTAGTAAGTGGCAAAGAGGGAGGGTGACTCACTGACTACCTCAAAGCTGTTTTGTATCTTATTCGGTGGCCCTGCCATCTCACATTCTTGGCACCCTCACTCAGCCCTGAGAAGAGTTGGGGCCTCTATTGAGCATGCAATGGGCCCTCCTCTTCTGAGCATGCACCAAGCTGTCCCCCCAAATATTACTATGGGGCCTAGATACAGTGTTCCATCCCTGTTCTTGGTGGGTTTTTTCGGTCAGGTGGAAGTAAAAATTTGCTGCAATCACATGAAGGTGTTTTCTTTTCATTCATTTATTTAACAGATTTTTCCAACTAGAGACCAATTTCAGCAGTTATTTTTCAGGGTAATTAGAAAGTAAGATTTAGTAACTCAAAAGTAACCTCTACTTTGTAAGACACTTACATACAGGGCCCTCAGCTTTGTCATAAATGGTACAGCCCAGTACTTATCCTTTTATCAGGTGCATTGGCTTCATGCTGAGAAGCTTGATGTCTATACTCTGACACCGTGGAACCCAGAAAAGAAGAAAATGGATACAGTACGTTCTACAAACTATTCTCTTGTACACAGAATTCTGCAACTCGCCCGTGTCTGGTTAGAGCTCTGTCTTTATCAAAATAAAGATGACCTTCATGCACGAATATTCCCCTCCATGTTGGACCACATAAAATAATGAAATAAAAAAATAATAGTATGTACACTGTGTAATATTAATCTGTATATGACCATGATGTGGTGTGCTCACCCTGTGGCAGTAAAAGCAAGACTTTATCAGCAAGCAATGTAGCAATGTCATGAAGAAAGATGATGTGCCTTTATTTGAAGATATGTTCTTCCAGACGCAATGATTCCTGTCTCCTCTGAGTATGTGGCTACATCAAAAGTTTTTTCACAATTTTGTACCGTCAGTGGTATTTCTGGATCCGTCAGCATTTTTTGTGCAGCGCACACACTTGTCATATTTGGGTCTGACTGATAGTCGCTGAGCGCAGGTGAGCTCCACGATTGGTCATGGCAGCTTGTTTCCTGTGTGAGCAGCTCTAACCTGAGCTGCGGCGTGTGAGCCTGGTACATTATGGTCTCACACATGCTGGTGTTTGAACATTCGCCTGTCATAAGCTGCACAGCAGATCACACCACTCTGTGTGTGATGGATAATCAATACTGACCTTTTCTCTAAAGGAAACTGGCCATGGGCTATATTGGTTTTTGTTCATTTTCTGTTGAAAATATGTTACTGGGTATTGCTTCTGTTTATTTCGCCAGGTTATTAATTATGCTGTTTTTGCTGCTGTTCACGCTGTGTTGGTCCTGCTGTGAAAAGCACAGGGAAGGATAGTATAAAATGTTCAAACAACACTGTGTTCAAACTCTAAAACTGCAAAGAACTGCAGCATCTACCTCTCATTATGGGATTTGCTTACTAATCAAAGCACCTATAAATTCATGTTCTATTTGTTTTACATTTTTAATTGGGTGGTTTTCACACTGCAGATTTCATGGTTATTGTTGTTCAGTTTTGTTTGCAATCGGAAAATGTCACCATCCTTTCCTCTATCGGCAGAAATCTTACGGAGATCTGTCTAAGAGGCACAGTTTGCGTCAAAAGCTTCAGTGCAAGAATTTTACGTGGTATCTGAAAAATGTCTATCCTGAAATGTACGTACCAGACCTCAACCCGCTCATCTATGGAGACGTAAGTCCTTTTTTTTTTTTTTTTTTCTTAAACAAACTCTTTTTATTGGTGTTCAGCAGTAAAGGAACAGAGATATGTGCATATAAATAAATACAAGCAATGCAGAGAAATCAATAACGATGAGAAAGAGGAACATACATACTTACAATACCGGAACTTGGGAAGCTAGGTAGGGGGAAGGGGAGGAGAAGGCGAGCATTATTGTCTGGAAAATTACAAGATAAATTGAAGACTTAAGTTCTTCGATGCCTAGTCCTACTGAAAAATCAGGAAATCCAGTCTGATCATGATAATTGTCTCTTTAATTCAGAGCGATAAAGATAATGTAGGAAATCTTTAGGCCCCTACAACGTGCAAGCTTTGTTAGTACTGCAATAGTCATCAATATTAAAATATATTTCTACAATAAGTAAAAGTGAAAAGCTTAGGTCTAGAGGAGATCATAAGCCCCCGCACCCAACTGTCCTCATTGGTGTGAAAAATTCTACATATATTTATAATTTTCTGCAGCAGGGACAACATTTTGGTTTATCTAGATCTGAATCCAATATAAAATTCTTCTACTAACATACAAGGCCATCAACAAAATTGCACCAGCATACAAGGCCATCAACAAAATTGCACCCACATACATCTCCTCACTTGTCTCAAAATATCTCCCAACTCGACACCTTTATTCTGCACAATATCTGCGTCTCTCTTCCACTCTCATCACTTCCTCCCACTCCCAGTTACAGACTTTTTCAAGCTGCACCCACTTTATGGGATTCACTCTCTCGCACAATAAGACTTTCCTCTAGTCTTCAAACCTTCAAGCTTTCTCTGAAAACCCCACCTCTTCAGTCAAGCTTATAGTATTCCTCAACCACCCTCTTAACCTCACTAAGTTACCCTATTACCACCCTCTACACAGCTAACATAAGACAACCCTCTGACCAACATAGTTGTGTGACTGAACATAGAGCCCACTAAATACTTTGTATCCTTTGCACTCTAGCTGTACCAATATGCAATATGATGTAGCCCTTACCCTTGTGTATGAAACCATTGTCCCATAGATTGTAAGCTTGCGAGCAGGGTCCTCTTACCTCTCTGTATTACCCAGTATTGTTTTATTGCTGTTTGATCCTAATTGTAAAGCACTACGGAATTTGCTGGCGCAGATTAGCGATCATTTATAGCACAGTTTTGGGTTTCTACACATTGGGCCTGATTCATTAAGGAAAGTTAAGCAAAAGTAAGCAAGTAAGGCAATACCATGTTGCATTGAAGGGGGAGGTAAATTTAAAATGTGGTGGAAGATTTATATTTGGGGAAGGGCATGTGCTAGGGCATGTGCTAGATAAACTTTAAATTTCAGTGAACAAGTAAGCTATCCAGTATTTGTGTGCTACATTAAAATATAGCCAGTATTTTCCTCAGTGCAAAATAATAAACTAATTGCACCCCTTGCATTGCAACATGGTTTTGTCCAGAAAACTTGAGTAAGAAAACTTACTCATTTTTTGCTTAACTTTCCTTAATGAATCGGGCCCCTTATTACCATATACTGTAGTAACACCAATGGGTGTCTCTCTCTATACAGACATAATGTATGTGGAAACTGTCTTCCTCACTGAGCTGGGAATAATAAAATGACAGACTAAGGGGTAAATGTATCAAGCTGAGATTTTTCCGGCGGGTTTGAAAAACCCTTCAGACTCTAGCTGTCATTTATTTAGTACATTATACAAAATGACAGCTAGAATCTGATTGGTTGCTATAGGCAACATCTCCACTTTTCAAACTCACTGGAAAACTCTCTGCTTGATACATTTACCCCCAAGAATGTTTTCTCAGGTGACCACGTATGTATATTGTCTCATTTTCTCCTCTTTGCAGATACAAAATATAGGCAAAGGGTGGTGTTTGGATGCTGGAGCAGATAATAATAATGGGATGAAACCTCCAATTTTGTACAGTTGTCATGGACTTGGGGGTAACCAGGTAAATAACTATATTCTTCAAAATATCATTTTAGATGGTGTTTGATCTATATTATGTTTCGGTAACTGTGCCTCCTATTACCATTGGCACATAGGACACGTGCCACGTCTGCCACTTTCAGCGCGCACTCATATCCCTCCCGCCCATGGAATGTTATTCGTTTGGTCTGGGAAACTAAATGAAATGTTAGATGTAGCAGGGACTATGAAGCCATTATATGGTATCATTTAATAAAGTCCTGTTTTATTTCTATATATGGCTGTGAATATATTTGTCATAAAACAAGTGTTAAAATATAAATGTACCTAACAGACTCGTAGGAAGGATTTCTGTATAACTTCCATACAATAGTCAGACCACATTATGGTTTAATGTTTTAATACCCAGTGGCATAATCTCATTAATAAATATTTTTTTTCAGTGGGGTATGACTCCAGCAGCTTCTCTATTTATATTCATAAACCGCTAGGTGATCAGCTGATAGGCTGGTTATTACCGTGGCGGAGTTGGGGGGAGTGAATGACTTCTCTGCTGGTTGGCACGGAGACTGTTTGATAATAAATAAAGTGTGTAGGGTGCATGCTTTGTAGGGCATTTATTTAAATACATACATTCAGTATTTATTTGCACAGATACATTGTATGTTGAGAAGCAATATGGGGAAATGTGCAATAAAGGTGTGAAATGCCAATGTATAGTATACTATTTTGTGCTTTGTTATAAACTTCCATCACATAGTGGGGTGTCCCAACCTTTCCATTTATTGGTGGAAAAGGTATAATTTAAATTAATTGTTTCGATTCACCCTTACCTTTAAGTAGCAGGCTCCCAAGCCCCCCTTCCACTTGCTCATGGCTAGAAGGATTGTTCCCTGAGATACATATAACTGATGGCTCCAGGTAATGATTAGTTGACTGTCAGACAGGAAACAATTTTCTTTCGAACACTATGAACAACTAGTTGGGAGCTACTAGCTACTTATAACTGACAGTTCAGTTATTCCCCCCCCCCCCTAAATAAGCAATGGGCAAAGCACGAGAATGGGTGGAGTGCCCAATACTCCCAAAGCTTGTAGCACCAGGCCACCCTCCCGTGGCCAATCCTTAGACCCCATATGGGGCTTCCGGCTGTGCCCTTGCACAATGGGGCAATCATAGAATTTATCTCTTCATTACAACTATTTAATACCATACAAGAAGCTTAATGGGACAAAGACATTTAAATACTTTTTTTTTTTTAAAGAACACTAAAGAGTGCAAGAGAGCGTTCTACAGCCCTGCCATTAATGAGATCTATTGTTCTAAAAGCTGGTAATGATACATTGAGTTGGTGTTTTTGTTTTCTCTTTGTGTTCATACAGTATTTTGAATATACATCAAGTCATGAAATTCGACATAATATCCAAAATGAGCTGTGTCTTCGGGCTAGTAAAGGAACTGTGCTGCTCAAAAAGTGTAACTACAAAGGCAGAGGAACATCTGTGCTACCGGAGGAAAAGTGGGAGTTTCACAAGGTCTGTGTGTTCACTTTCTGTCTCTGCAAATTGCGGTGGGTTTGTCCGACTCTTAGGAAAAATGCAGCTATGTTCTCTTAAGAACTCGTGTAAATGAGACAATGGGCCGTGTTTGACAGTCATGTATGAAGTGTGACGTATAACAGCCTTTGCACAAAGATACCAAACCGGGCATTTATCCCCACACTACCCTGAGTCATTTAACCCCTTCTTAGTATGGGGCTACTTGTAAACAGTCATTCTGCAGATCCCTTGACCCAGAATGAGGCACTAATAAATGGCCAGTAGAAATGGTAGCCGCACTTCGCCCAACAGGGTGCCATAACCTTACCCCTGATACCTATAATGGCCCGCAGATACAGTCTTGTATCACAATTGCTGTGCACAACATTCAAGAAGAAAAAAAATTGTTAAATCTTATCCTTATTTTATAACTGCATCAAATATTGTATAAACACGGTCATATTGGGTATCCTTGTGCTCTGGGATCAAGTGGGCGGGCGTGATATATCGTGAGATAATTTGCGTCCTCACACCATATACCGATTTTTCAGGCAGGTGAGTGCACTATAACTCTGGAAAGAAGCCGATTTGCTCATGTAGGGTGTGTAAGGGGGACACACTACCATCGCACACATAATTCAGGCACGTTTATGAAGTGGACAATTACCTATGTATGAGTGCACCAACGAAGGCAATATTTGTCTAGCCTTCATATGTACCAAGGTTGTACAGCAGGATGTTTTAGCTGTGTGAAGGCACAACCAGAGGACAGAATGTCTTCTTTTTTTATGTTCTCTCTCCTGCAGTGTAACACATTGTACAATGCATGAGTTTGGATATAGAGATGTAGCACATTGTACAATGCCTGAGGCTTGATATAGAGATGTAGCACACTGTACAATGTATGAGGTTGGATATAGAGATGTAGCACACTGTACAATGTATGAGGTTGGATATAGAGATGTAGCACACTGTACAATGTATGAGGTTGGATATAGAGATGTAGCACACTGTACAATGCATGAGGTTGGATATAGAGATGTAACACACTGTACAATGTATGAGTTTGGATATAGAGATGTAACACACTGTACAATGCGTGAGGTTGGATATAGAGATGTAGCACACTGTACAATGCATGAGGTTGGATATAGAGATGTAACACACTGTACAATGCCTGAGGTTGGATATAGAGATGTAGCACACTGTACAATGCCTGAGGTTGGATATAGAGATGTAGCACACTGTACAATGCCTGAGGTTGGATATAGAGATGTAGCACACTGTACAATGTATGAGGTTGGATATAGAGATGTAGCACACTGTACAATGCATGAGGTTGGATATAGAGATGTAGCACACTGTACAATGCCTGAGGTTGGATATAGAGATGTAGCACACTGTACAATGTATGAGGTTGGATATAGAGATGTAGCACACTGTACAATGCATGAGGTTGGATATAGAGATGTAGCACACTGTACAATGCATGAGGTTGGATATAGAGATGTAGCACACTGTACAATGCATGAGGTTGGATATAGAGATGTAGCACACTGTACAATGTATGAGGTTGGATATAGAGATGTAGCACACTGTACAATGCATGAGGTTGGATATAGAGATGTAGCACACTGTACAATGTATGAGTTTGGATATAGAGATGTAGCACACTGTACAATGTATGAGTTTGGATATAGAGATGTAACACACTGTACAATGTATGAGTTTGGATATAGAGATGTAGCACACTGTACAATGTATGAGGTTGGATATAGAGATGTAGCACACTGTACAATGCCTGAGGTTGGATATAGAGATGTAACACAATGTACAATGTATGAGTTTGGATATAGAGATGTAGCACACTGTACAATGCGTCCGATAAGCCCCGAGAATGTTTCCTATTGTGTAGAGCATGCATATAATCATCAATAAGATGCATCAGGATGTGGTCTTTACCAGTATACTAGTATATGTAATCATTTTAAAATATTTTTCTAATAGGCTGCTAAGATTTTAGCATCATTAAGCATGTAACTGGGTTTCTACATTTGACACCTGCTACTTTAATAAAGGGGTTTACACCCCCCCCCCCCCATCCCCATGATAAGTGATTGCCACCATCTCCCACCTCTACTCAAATCAGGAATTCTCCTGCTCTTTCCAAAGTCTTGACAATAGCACAGAATAGAAACCATCAAGGCAAGGACATAAGGTAGAGCCCCTCCCACACGAGCCAATAAGTATAAAGGGGTTTAGTCTTAAAATACAAATCCCCTTTAATAAACATACATTGGCCACATGATTTTATAAAAGCTAAAATATATCACATATGTTTGTCATACTTGCAATTGCAGGGCTAAAATGACGTGATTTGCGGTGAATCGCGTCATTTTGTCCCCACCCCCTTGACAAAACGGCATATTTGTCACGGGGGCGGGGCCAAAATGATGCAATTCACCGCACCCCACCCCCTCCCATTCTTTAGACACGCCCCTCTCCCGGATACAACTTGCCAAAAGTAGGCAAGTATGGTTTATGCATATATGTATTAATATAAAAGAAAGGCACACATGTTAAAACAAGGGTTACACTTGGCAGCCAAACCTCTAGAACTGGGAGAATGTGCCAATGAGTAAATAGTGAAATAATACATCATTTTCCTTCTGTCATTTGTTCCAGGATGAAGCTCTCTTCAATGCTGCCTTTAATATGTGCCTGACGGGAAATGGTGCCAATCCAAGTCTTGTACCCTGTAACCCTTCTGATGCTTTTCAACAATGGGTTTTCCGTCAAAGCACATAAGAAAACATATGAGGTTCTCATCTAACAATGTGATTAAAAATCAAAACACTGTAATGTTATGCAATTGCAGTTATAATGAAAACATAAACAAAAGAAAAAACTAAACTTGTGTTATAAAAAAGAACACTCTGAATATTATGTCAACTGCAGATGCCAAAGAATGTTTTAAATCTGTTTTATTTTTCTGAATGTGTTTACATGTTAGTTGTTAATAGGTCAGGTTGGGCCGCGTGGGGTTTACATTGGCTAAAAATTGTGTACTCTGAGACCAAGTACAATGAGGTGTTTTATTCCTCTGTTCTTATGGGAAAAAAAAGAATACTGGTCTATCGTTTAAGAAAGGCTAAACTACCAAAGGGCTAACAGAGGTTTGGTTCCAGGTCTCTGCTTTTAAACCAGGGATATCTGATTATGATTATGCAAAGGAAATGAACGAGAAGATGTGATGTTGTTTTATGGTAACTGATATCCTTGTATAAGTACAAATATTTGAATTTAATCCTCTATTTTACTACTGGTCTGTGACAACTTGATTTTCCATCCAGTGATTTATCCCTTTTGGATAGGGTGCAGATATTATTATTTTATAAATCCCCAATAGGAGTCATTTACTACAGTCAAGCAATGTGCAAAACATGTATGTTTCCTTTTTGCGCTGTGACGTGTGCTCATGTGCTTTGTGTATACAATTTACATACACCAATTGCATACGTTTAGCCCAGTAATGTTTTTTTTTTGCCATTTGAGGTTGGATTGTGAATCCCACCTGTGCCCAATTCTTGCACTCTAGGTCCAAACCCATGTTTGAGCAGTACTTGTATTACTCTTCCCTCATTGGAACAACTTTCCTAATGCACGGCTTGTTTTACACCCATATTGTGAATTAACACCTCAGGGAAATATAGGGGCTATATATCATTCTGTTTTGATTAACTTTAATGACATTGTCTTCCGGTGTGCATATCTGAACTCCCAATGCTATAACATCTCTCATTGTGCAGCTTACCCCTTGCCATTCATGATATTACACAAGTCTTTTTGCAATTCACTGTGACCCCTCCCCAAACTGTGCCTACCCTCTCAATGTCTCCCTGAAATCGGCATGTTCCCCAAGCTACTATTTTTGTTTCCATAGATGCCATTGGTATGCAAATTGCTTTCAATTGCATGAAGTAAATAACCCTCAAAACCTAGATATTGAATATAAGCTTTTTATTAAATTGATATTGCTTCATTTAAAACTACACTAGAAGAAAACTAATGGTATAGTTGAAAGTTTAATAAATAAAATTCCTAAAAATCATAGTCAGATCTTTACTTATACAGGTTCGTTTTGTTGTTGTTTTTGTGGAGGCTATATAAAAGAGTCATTAATGTAACATACAGTAGGTAGTAGTATAGTCAGTACACTGTATTGAAAAGTCCATCATTGTACATTTGTAATTAAATTGTCATTTTAACCTATTTGTAATTAAATTGTCATTTTAACCTCAAAAAGAAGTGTCAGTTCTACTGTCATGGTGAAATAGTAATTCCCCATGCCATTTCCCCTGATATCTAAATGCAAAAAAAACCAAAAACCTCTTCTCTAAAATAATTGTCGTGGGCACTTCATGTAAGTTGTTTGCAGCTATATTTTTTTTCTTGTGTATGTTTTAGGCTTTTTTTTTCCTGTTCATTGGTTGTCATTCTAACCATGAGATTGTTTTTGTGCTGGGACTTTCAAGCCCTGGAAAGGCGGCACAGAATGACGGAGAAGGCAGGCTCTCCCTTTTTTCTCTTCATCTTACTGTATTGTTGTTTTGTTCTCCTGTGTTTGTGATGATGGATTGAAGTTCATCATCTTTTTTAAACATTTCTTATTTAAAATGGAAGTGGCACTTCTGCTGAGGGTTGAGTGCTGGGTGTAATTGCCCCAGTGATTGAATGGTGAAGGTCTGGTACAAGTAGGGTGATTAGAGCATAATTGTTAATGGTGAAGGAATGAAAGGCCAGACCTGGCTATGACATGGAAAGACGGAGGCTAGGTTACCTGCTGCCTGGATATAGATATAGATATATATATAAACTAGAACTGGGCCCTACACACAATGGAGGCGCCATTTTGTGGGCAGAATGGACATTCGTCCTATCGGTGCACTAGAAGCTACTGAAGTGCTCGGTCATGTGACTCAATCCTAGGGAAATGATAGGCTGCATTCTCTTTAATATCCATTCAGCCCACAAGATGGCTGCTCCCAGGGTATGTAGGTAACGGATTCACTTTCAATGTTTAGGGAGCGTATAAAAGATGTCATTACAACAGTTCACTTCTTAAATGCTCTTCTGTCTGGACATGTCCTTATCTGTATATATTGTTTTAAAGCCACCAATACAGTTTAGCGTAGATGATGCATTTGTCAAGAAGACACAGAATTAATTCATTTTCATTTTCTTAATTTGCACCAGGATGTAACTATGATTTTTTTTCTCTCTCTTTAATAAAAGCATTTGTTAAAGGGTTTCCCATCTTCCAATATTCAAAATTAATTTATTGGTCTTTAAATGATCTGCAATCTTTAATGCTTCCTTCTTGATTGAAACATGATAAAATTACTCCCTATACCACAGGAAATTTCATACATTGTATAATGAGATAATTACCAAGTCTGTTCTATAGGGTACAGTATCTGCTTTGATTTTTTAAATTTATTTATTATGTGTTCTACCTATTCTATAGTGCTGTATAGTTGTTTTTCTTAAATTATACATGACTAGTGGACTGTATACATTTTTTTTATGTACTAATAAAATAATCTCTTGTTTGTACATGTCAAGTGTATTTACTTAAGTACTTAACTGAATGTTGTCTTTACTGATGTTTAAAAGGACTTTAAAAAAAACAAACGAAATGGCAAAAAGTTTTGTATGAACTTTACTATAGATGTTTATTTTTACATTGACTTTTTTGAAGGCTATTTTAAAGGTCATATTGGCCCAAAAAGCTTTATTTTTCTCCCCTTTGCAAAACACTACGTTCGACTTTTTAGGGTAACCTGTCCTAAAGCGCTACGGAATTTGCTAGCGCTATATAAATACATGTTCACAATGTTGATGATAATGTTGGTTTTTTTTTCAACTGTGTATGGCAGATTGGTGAACTAATACCAAAATAAATGTACAGACTTACAATTGTGTTCTGTCTTATTTGTATTTTCTTTTACAGTTTATTGTATTTTATTTATTATTATTTTATAATAATATATAATAATATAAGTTATTTTATTTTACAGTATAATGTATTTAGGTGCATAGTGGTATAGAGCAGTCTGTTCAAAATTTGGTATTTTAAGGACATGTTGCTATAATAGACACTTAGCTAATATGTGTGTGTGTGTATATATATATATATATATATATATATATATATATATATATATATATATATATATATATTATATATATGCCCCTATACTAGACACAATTATGCAGCAAAGAACATATTTAAGGTTGAGGTGTTTTGCATTAGAAAAAGCTTCACCAAAAACTGAAAAATATATTGTATGTAGCTAATTATGGTTTTTCAATTTTTGGTGGAATTCTCATTTATTGTCAACCAAGGCAAAAATGATTAGTTAAATATTTTGCTGCAAATTAGATGCAAAAAAAAACCTGCCTAGGACATTACAAGCATCGGTGGCTTTTATGTTCATGAAAAAATATACTATCTTACAATGTAAAGCCTTCCCCAGTTTGTAAGACATTTTATGTTGTTTTTCGTAATAAAATTACACTCTGTGGGAACATTACTCAAGCTATTGTGAATATTTTTATCTTGAGCCAACACTAAAAGAAACCTCAATCAGTGGTTAGTCATAGGTCTATCCCGTCCGGCTATGTTTGAAGTCTGCTCCTTTCTCACAGTAACCAGACAGATTTGGCAACTGTTTTGTGGCTTTCTCCCACTTTTGTAGCTGGCCACATCCTCAAACCCTAAATCTAGAGACTATTGCTCCTTTTACTCCAAAACATTTGTAACTCTGAAAATAAAACAAACACGGAACAGAGTAAGAGGCTTAAATTAGAAGCTGGAAATGTTTAAATGTTATGTTTTCGATTTCCTACCACAAAAATAAGTTGGCGAAAATTGTCAGCTTGTCTGCTCCCGAAAACCTTTTTCCTCCTAACTTTTTTTTTGTTTTAACCTCAATAGAATAAATATTTCTGGGAAAATGTAGACTATTTATATGCAGGCTCATGCTGTTTGTTTTAAAATAATACTGTAGACTTTTTTTTTATCCTTAAAAATATGAGGAGCCTAAGTTTATTGTAACCAATATTCTTATTCGGTAAAAGACAAAGCAATATGATAGTGATTTTTATTCAGTACAATAAAGAGGTTTGTGTAATTTGTGAAGATTTGCTCTCTCTTCCCCCCAACTAGATTAGTGCAGAATTAGTTTTAGAATTCACTTGATAGATAAATCTGAGGCTTTGGGCTTGATTTACTAAATTGCAGCTTTGAAAAAGTGGAGATGTTGCCTATAGCAACCAATCAGATTCTAGCTGTCATTTTGTAGAATGCACTAAATAAATGATAACTAGAATCTGATTGGTTGCTATAGGCAACATCTCAGCCTTTACTAAACTGCAGTTTAGTAAATATAGCCCTGTGACTGAAATAACAGCCAGCTCTTAGTCCGGGTGGGGTACCTTTACGATGATTGGATCGCCGATACCAGATACCCCGACAGGAATATTCCCCGGCACACTGGTAATACTGACAGCTGGAAACAGTAACCGGAAACCCTGGCGCTGAATGAAGAAGCCGGCAGGTAACGATGACGTCACTTTCAAGCTCCACATTATGTTTGCTGTTCTTAAGCTACTATTTTAAGGAGGCGCCACCTGTACAATGTATTAGGCTTTCTAAAGAACATTGTACAGGCAGCGGGTGCTTAAAATAGCTTAAGAACAGCAAACATGTTGTGCAGCTTGAAAGTGACGTCATAATTACCTTCCGGCTTCTTCATTCGTCACCCCGGTTTCCGGTCACTTTCCAGCTGTGAGTATTACCAGTGTGCCAGGGAATACACCTTCGGTGTATTCCTGTCAGCGTATCTGGTATCGGCGATCCGTCATTGTATAAATGATTACCACCGCTAGTCCACCCAAAGCTTACACACACTATTTAGGTGCACATATCAGACAGTGCAAACACCCATTTTCTGGCACATAAGCACTGATTTTAGGGCCTGATCACCAGGTAAGTGAACTAGGCAGAAGCCTAGCGTAAAGATCTCATTAGCAGGCTCCATACTGCTTTGTAATATGTGAGGGGTAACATAATAATTTAATATTCTTCAAAATATCCCCTGCACTCCTTATGTTCCACGTTCGCTTTTCCTTTGGATTGTAAATTTATTTGTACAGGGACCTCTTTATCTCTTGTCTCAGTGTTTGTTTTGTACAGCAATACCACATGTTGTAAAGCGTTCCGTAATATGTTGGTACTATATAAATATTAGAGGAATAATAATACATGTATTCCAACAGTACAGTGCGTCACATTCATTTTTTTTTTTAAATCTGTTTGTTTTTGTCTTATAAGCACCCTAGGTCAGGGTATCTCAATATGTTTTTTTTTTTGTGTGCGCTCTTTTGATGGTATATTTTCAGGGACGGTGCAAGGTTTCCCGGCACCCTAGGCAAAGCTTCAGCCTACCGCCCCTTATACCCCCAATTCCCACTTCCTAGCCCCTCACACACTTGATATTTGTAAAATAAAAATAACTCTTGTCACCTTCTGGCTGGATGGTAAGTCTGCAGTTCAGATGCACTGATGTCCAGACGTACTGCTGTCTGACGTAGAATGATGTCCAGGCTTCACTGCTGCCCAGGAGCAAACACTGGATATCTTGAGGGGAGGCTCCAAATGGTAGATTTCAGGACACACCAAAAGAAAACGCACACCTATTACATACTGATGTCCCCCACTGCCCACCAACTTTTCTCACATATGCCACCCCTTGCCAATCAGCTTTTGTTAATACCCACATAACACCAGCTCACATGCCCCCCTGGCCACTGGCTTATCTCTCACATACACCCCTGCCCTAGGTGTTCTAGCCAGCTTGTTTTCACACATGTCCCTCTTGCCCACGGCTTAATGTTTAAGCAACCTTAAAATTTAGGTAATCTAACTGACGGATAATCTAGACCTTTCTATATTTATTTGCATGTGTTAATGTATTCTGTAGAAGTATGTGGAAAGCCATTTTGCTGTAGTAATCGGAGGGGAGAACAGGAAGGTTACAGTGAGGGATCTGAAGATCCCTCTACCACAATGCTCTCCCCATAGGGTACAACGGCTAATGCCATCAGGGTCAAGGATTTTTGGAGCTTGTTAAATTGCCCCAGACCTCAGTCCCCATTGAAAATTATGGGGACTGCGGTTTAAATAGAAACTTAGCCTAATGCTGGAGATATCTATGATACCTCCTGTGTGAGGCTTTTGTTAGGTAGCTAGGTTACTTAAAAATGCCTAAACCATGGGAAAAAGTCATTTTCGCATGGTTTATGGCTTAATAGGGCCCCATAGGCTGTAACACATGGGAGATTTCTGAGCGTACCGCTCCTATTTTGTCCCACCTCATCTCCCCATATTTCTAGCCCCCTTCATATTTTTTTGCAGCTTTCTCTCTTGACCACAGTGGCACCCCCCCCAGAGCCGGCACCCTAGGCAGCTACTCAATGGTGTGACCAGCCCCGTATATTTGCCCCCTAATGAATGTAGATTTACACCAAGTATCAATTTGTAAATGTATAAAGCACCCTTTGGGGTACGCACATGGCCGGATTAAGGGGGGGGGGCAAGGGGGGCGGGGGGCACATGCCCCAGGCCCCCCTCTCTCTGAGGGCCCCCCGCCATCTGGAAGGAGAGAAGCTGCTGCGCATATGCAGCAGCTAGAAGTCGGTGATGTAAAACTGTACAGCAGCCGCGGTGCTGCTGTACATCTGGCGTGCTGCCAAGGATTTGTCCGTCTGGAGGGGGAGGGTTTCTGTTGCTGAGAGGTGCGCTCCTGCGTAAGGGGGATTTACAGCTGACAGCCGCACAAACAGGAGAAAGATGACAGGTGATCCGATGTTTGTTGTAGTACAACACTTGGGGAGTGTACATTTGCAAAGTTGCCTTTTTATGTGGTTGAGGATGATGTATTGGAGAGGGGAAGAGGCTAAGGGAGAGGGAGAGAGAATGAATGAGAGAGAGAATTTTTAATGTTGTAGTTTTGCTGAGGACGAATTATTTATTGGTGGGTGATATGAATTTATTTTATAGGTATTGGTGTAATATTTAATTTAATAGTGGGGCCAATTAATTTAAGGTGAGTTGATGGGATCTTTAAATGCTGTGCTGATTTCGGGACTATTAATTTATTATTCAATTTGGGTCTAAGTTTGGGGAGAAGGAGGGCTAATTTATTTAACGTCAATATGAAATATTAATTGTCAGCAATGGTTGTGTGAAATGGGTTTATTTGTTACATGTAAATGCTATTAATTCATTGCTGGGCTGCTTTGTGGGGAGGAAAATAGTTTTTTTTATTAAATGTGGGTGCATTGATTTAATGTCAGGGCTGTATTAGATTTACATGAATATTCCAGGATCTACACAAGCAACAACTGAGTTTAAGACACCAGCAGCCAGAGGTGGAGACAGTGACAAGAACAGGTAGGAGAGAGTAAGACAATCTGCCATCTGTCCTGAATCGGGTGGGGCAGTCCCGAATTTGGGTGACTGTCTCGCTTAATCAGGATTTGGTCCAACTACAAGGACAGTTGGGAGGTATGTCCTACTTCACACTGTACTACTGATGCAGGCAGAGCTGCGTGCAGCTAACAGTAGTGCGCACAGTATTGTCTGTGTATATGGCTAAAATCATAGCCATAGTACACTTTAGGAGTGCCCCGGGCCCCCCAGAGCCTTAATCCAGCTCTGGGTACGCATGTCACAATGTTAAGAAACTCTGTCCTAGGCACTAAGGAAAATGGAGATTTGTGACAAGGGGTCTTGTGTCTTCCTCTGCTACCAGGGAGCGGAGGTAGAACCCTGGGCCTGTCCTGTGCAATACCAGAACATCTAATGCAGGAACCCAGAGCCAATGTCCCTTTTATCCACTTTATAAAAACAGCCCTGACAGTGTATCAATGCCAGTGTTGATGTACGGGCAGAGTTATCTGTGAGGAGAGGTAGAAAAAGCATTTTTAATACTTGTTGGGGGTAGCAGTTGTCGGATTAAGTAGATCGTTATTATGCACCCTGTTTCCCTCTAGTTATGGTGCAAATACAAGCCCCAGCTTGCTTGGTATGGTCATTTCCAAACCCAATTGTCAGCCACATACTCAGACACTAATGGCAGCCACATCGCACATACTTTATTGCTACCTCCATAAGTGCCCCCAAGCGTGTGGAGCCTATTGTCAGTCACATAATGAGACTCTACAGCCAACTACTGTGCACGGACCACTTCACTAGCCACAATGCACAATAATCATTGACATTTACATTGCACCAGCTCCACTACACAGACCCCGTTTTCAGGACTGTATATAGAGAGAATTAGTAACTCTCCTTCCTTTCCTTCTTTGACTTAAGATGCTGGCTGATTGGAAATACTGTGAGCAGCTGACTGTGCTGATTTTTTATTCCATTATATCAGTTGCTCCTAAGTTTGACTCCTGTTTGACTCTAACTCCCTACCGTTTGTGTAGAGTCCAGTGACTCATTATCTAGGAAGGTCAAAAGTACAGTAAGAAACAAAAAAAAAAAAGTAAAGAGTTGCAGCTACTCAGTGATAATGTAACATACAGAGATGATCACCAAGTACATCCTCCTACTGTCACTGTGAGGAGCACTGTTGTAAAAGGCAGGGTTTTGAGATATGGCCATAGCTTTAAATGAACTCTTTGGTTGAAAGAACTGTCCCTGTCCTGTACCCTGACAATTAGATTTTAATCACTGGAGACAATTACCCTGGGGCCACACACATGCCAATTGATGGCCAATTTGGCTTTGTTGGACCAGATTAAAGCAGCTTCAGCACATGGCGGAAATTGGCTCCTTCCCCCTCCCAGGACTGCTCCATAGACGTAAACCCATGATTTGTCTCACAGCCGCGGTGGTTGTGGGCTGACCAATCTGAAGCCATAATCACTGACATTGTAGATTCCTATTGCCCCCAAACCCCTCTTATGTTACCATATTAAAGTGGTGAATGAAAACATTCTCCACTACCGATGGTACTGAAGCTTATATCATACCAGTTTATAGTCTGTAAAATTCCTATAAGGAAAAAAAATAATAATCTTGTGCCCAGAGGCTGTATTAATGTGTCTAAGTCTAGAGATTTCTAAGAATCTATATTGAAACCACTCTCCACTATAATTGGAAATGAAGCTGTCCAACTAAAGAATTGGTTGTTTGTTTTTTTAATAAATAATGATGCTGAAATTGTGAAATGTCTGACATAGTATTTATTAAATTCAAAGAAAATTAAACTCGTGATGCAAGGGCCGCAAGTAATTTTACTTGATCATATGCATTTATGCATGCATAGAATCATTTTACTTGTTTTGTGTCAATTGTGTACAATATTTACAATTTTTATTTAAACAATCTGGCAACGTTATGTATCTTTTATGTCTCAAACAGGAAATCATTTTGTCTCAACCTTTTAAATCACTATTAAATGTTACAAACTTTCTGCTTCTACAATTATTTTAAATCATTGCAGCTATAGTGTATTGTGGACATTTACTTAACCTCTAAAGTATGTTGTTACTTACAAAATGTTGGTAATACGGGGAATATTCATAGTGCATAGTTGAATTTAATATTATTTCTCTAGCTGGACCTTAGTGTGCTAAACTTTCAAACATAACATTTTCACTGAAAATAGCTTTAATATACTTTTTGGGGTACTTCCAATACTCTTCATCAAAACATATATACTTATTAACTCCTGGGAATAGAAATATGATCAGGAAAATTACATCCCAACTACAGGGTAACAAAAAATTGTACCATACAGTTGGCTAATATTAAAACTGTGACAAAACTGTGACATCACTAATAATTAATAAAATAACTCATGTAAATAAGAGAATTACGTTGTAATGCACTTTGTCATTATTTTAGAACATTAGAAAAATTGGCTTATCCAGTTAAAGTGCAACAGATTTGCCCTTAAGTGAAGGCTCAGTTCAAATATATTTTTAATAGAGTACATGCTGTAGCCCAGTGATGAAGGGTGATGTGTGGCCCATTTGAAGGTTAGAGGGCCACTCACATGGCTCCTGAAGTGTATTAGGTTGTCTATCACTGTAGCCCTAACAGCCAATCACAGTGTTCTCTCCAGCACCTATTTCCCGGGTGCTCCGCCCGGCTGTTTTTATTTGCCACCCGGCTCTTGGAGCCCAACAGAGTCCTATTATAATATAATAAACCATTGTTTCTTCTATTAGAACAGGTACTATGTGAGCACTACAGCCAGCAGTGTGTGTTAGACCACTGACCACTAGTCTGACCAGTCCTGGCAGATGTGGGCAATAACCTCCAACATTTTTTAATATTATTGCAAATTGTTGCAACTGCCCCCACCCGGCTGCTACTTAATGCCACCCGGCTGCTTCTTAATGCCACCTGTCTGGCAAAATTTTCTGGGGAGAACACTGCAATCAGATATTGATTTTTTTTATTAGCCGGACTACATCAGACAGATAAAATTAATCTCCGATTGGTTGTTTTGAGTTCCAGCACAACATTGCTCTTGGTACCATATTATTAAGGCCCTTGGTGTAATATGTGCAACAAACACAAAATTGTTAATGTCACATTTTTTCATCCACTAGGACTGTACACTCTTCCACAAACGGTACTTTGCCTTCATACACGTATGTTTCTAGTTTGATCTAAGTCTTTATATGTGCGACATGCATGCTTCCCTATTAATGTAACCCAATATAAATTATACTATAAGTAAATTAATTGTTCACATTGAAACGAGTATGCTGTTCATTTCAACAAGGTTTCCCGTTATACTTTTACCAACCGGATTTACCTGCAGATACTGAAAAAAGATTTTCAGCTTTTATACTATGACAACAAAATGTTTTTGTTGACCACCAGAGGGACCTCTTTTCTAAAGCTATTTAAATAGCTTAGAGAACAGTCTGCATTAAATAGGGCAACATACACAGAGGCTTATGATTGGCTTCTCTATATTCATGGATTTTATCATTTCTAAAATCCTTTCATACCTGCTCATTACTAGATATAACTCCATGGCCATATACATAATGCATTGTAAATTCGATTTAGAATGAATATCCAGTATACACTATATACCTTTAAATAACCAATTCTAATACGTATTTTGGGTAATACCGTTACATTGTGGTGGGCGACTGGATGTTCGCTGGTAGCCATTTCCTGAAACAATCACATTTTTAGAAATTTAGTACAATACACAGTACTATTTTTTTTTTTGTATTAGAGGTACAATTCTTAGTTCCTTATTATTATGAATGTTATATAAATTAAGATTTTAAAAAGCAGGAGCACTGTATTATGACCACAGCCTGTGTATTAACCATCTATTAGTGCAGGCCTGTCCAACCTGCGGCCCTCCAGATGTTATGAAACTACAAGACCCAGCATGCTTTGCCAGTAGACAACCAGTTGATAGCTGGAAGGGCATGCTGGGACTTGTAGTTTCACAAACATCTGGAGTGCTGCAGGTTGGACAGGCCTGTATTAGTGCCTTCCATTCATGCAAGCAGCAGAGTGCAAGATGTACTATATGCATTGGAGCACCATATATGATAGGAATAATGTACCCCTACTGTAATATAAAGATGTTGAGGCAAAATCACTAGTGCTTTTATATTGTCACACAATTCCTCTCTCCAATCCCTTATATTTTACCACAGGTGGGACAGGATTCCAAAATACATCATGGACGTCTCCTAATTTGATGACTGTGGTGGTTCCTCGTCTAATCTAGCAACAAAAATAAATCATGTTTTCCCACAAGTTTTACTCATACATGTCCTTCTAAAATGTAAAGCATTATCCCATCCATTTACCAGATAGTAATCTCTTGAGCCTGATGTAGCTTCTACTGTAGCTAAAGATAAGATCTGCTTCTGTATTAATGGCTACACGACACAATGCTGCTGTAGGGCTGATCACCTGCACAGAGGACTGTAGGAGCGGACACCCAATTACATGGGGCCCGGAAGAACATTTACAGCAGGGTAACGTTTTCTAAATGTCCAACATGTCCCCTAATGTTTAGGGGGGGTACCAGAAGCCACAGTTTTGATGGTACACTAGGACAAGTGGTTTACAGTCCATTACAATGGTCAGTTCTACACAAAGTATATAGCGGTAAAAGCAAATAGGATTAAAATAATAAATAAATTAAAAAAAGCTGTGTTTTTTTTGATTGGTCCTTTTTGGGAGAGGGAGCTAGAGAGGAAACACCATCACCCTGCATAGTTATATTGTACTTTTGCTTGAAAGAGAGACTTAGGGATATATTTACTAAACTGCAAGTGGAGATGTTGACTATAGTAACCAATCAGATTCTAGCTGTCATTTTGTAGAATGCACGAAATAAATGAAAGCTAGAATCTGATTGGTTGCTATAGGCAACATCTCCACTTTTTCAAACCCACAGTTTAGTAAATCTAGCCCCAAATGTTCATATAGTTCAACTTTTCATCCTTAAAAAACATCATCGGTTCCATGGTATTATATGCCAGCCATAGAAGCATCCATGGAAATTAGGCTCAAATATGGACAAATATGCAAAAAACATATTTTAGGATACCTTTTGGAGACCGTATATAATCTTTGTGTTTCTGTACATTAAAATGTGTGACAACAAACATAATGGCAAATAAACTCTAAGAAAACAACTTTTAAGTTGAAGCTTGTTTAAAAAAAAAAAAAACCAAACATCTTTTTATCTCAATTGTTTATTACCGTCCATAATTCAGCACACAGCTGTATTTAATTACAATGCCGCCCTCTAGCGAGGCGGCCATCTTGTTTCGCTTCATTATATCCAAAAAACAAGAGTTTCCATTTTAACAGTATAAAAGATGAGCAGATGCAGTATTTTTAAACAGCAAGGCAATTCTACATATTCAAACCAACATATACATAACATATACTTCATATCAATATAAAGACAACAAAATACTGAAACAGATTTGAGAGGTTTCATATTGCATTAAAAATGTAAATACCCTTGGGAACCATAATACGCGGCCACTCGCTCATCATATTTAAAATAAAAAAAAAATACTTCTTTGAAGTTAAAAAGGAATATGAGGTAAAGTAAAACGCATTAAGTGCACATTTCAAAATATAATTAAATTCCTACATATCTGCACATTTCAATTTGCATTTTGGCAATTGCTTTTTTCCACAGTTCTTTCAGAGAGGGGAAACTACAGAATGTGCAGACGGTTATGGGGAAGATGAAGGAAAGGTCTACCCAATCCTTGTACTAATGGGACAGAACTGTGCTATTTTATTAAAGTAATAATTCCAAGTAATAATACATGTTAGTAATTAAAAAAAAATGAGAGCTAAGAACATAATTTCAAAAAGGAAATGCCTGTTCTTTAAATAGGCTTTAGCACTTGTAGCACTAGGCAGCCATTTTGTGGCTGAAGGAATTTATTTAAAATAATTCACTAGGGGCTAACGCCACTCGAGTACTGGCCATGAAATGCCCTCAGCTGTCCGTTTTCACGAGACAATTCCATTGACTATGGACTTGAGTCTGTGGCCAGGGTCGACTGTGGGTACGTTGGCTCGAATCAGTGTCAATGCCTAAAGTGTCAGGAATGGTGGGATAAGCCTTGTTGATGTGAAAAAAAATAAATGAACCAGCCAACAAAATGGCTGCCTTTGTTGCTTGTAAAGTGATTGCTTGCTTCAGATTGCACTTATTTAAAGAGCATGTCATAGAGAACACATACATCCATGTTTGTAGCAACAGTGGGCCCGAGTTATTAAGGAGCAAAGCATAAAAAAGGAGTAACTTTGCACCTGGGCAAAACCATGTTGCATTGGAGGGGGAGGTAAATTTAAAATGTGGGGACAGATTTATAATTAGGATATGGCATGTCCTAGATCAATTTTAAATTTCAGTGTAAACATAAAGCTATCAAGTATTTGTGTGCTACATGAAAAATTTTTGCACCCCTTGCATTGCAACATGGTTTATCCAGGAGCAAACGTACTCCTTTATTTTGCTTTGCTCTCCTTAATGACTCAGGTCCAGTATCTTTGGCTGCTGTTGAGTATAAGAAGTCTTGGCAATGTTCTAGTCACAGAAATAGAGGGCACAGCAGATTCAGACTCAAAAATAGGACTACAGGCAGTCTCTGCTTTTAAGTGTATTCTGGCCAAAAAAAAAAAGCCAATCCAATTCTGACTGGCTTATATCAACCAAAAATTTAAATGAATAAATAGCAGAGACAAATCCTGGAATTTGCGTTGAATGATGAATATTTTCAGCCTTGAAGTACAGTAGACAAAAGCGTCACTTTTGTACTGGCCTAACCAGTCATTTATGTGTAAACCGCCACCAAGCCCCGTCCCCTTGAGATAAATAACTGTTTGAAAGCGATCACCTCAAGCAATCATTTTAATTGCTCTAAATTAGTACTTTAAGCTTTCACCATGTCTCCTGCATTTCTGTCAGTGTTTTAAAATGGTGTTTTCAGGATATTTAAGAAGGCCTGTTTACCCCACGCATCTGTTCTTTTTGTCTGCAATGTCAATGATCAGTAGAACACCGGCAACTACATTCGTTAGTTTTGACCTTCAAAGGTGACTTTGTCTGATTAATTAGTTGACTACGGGGGCAGATACAACTCTAGAGAGATTGTGTGTTATTGGGTGTGTTAGGAAACTCGCGCCGGTCAGTAAATGCCCTGTCATTTATTCACTCGGTGCGACAGCGTGATCCGGCACTTGTTAAGAGTCATATCAATCACGCTACCTCTCTCTCCCTGTCCTCCCACACACTTAGCGGCCAAAGCCATTGCAGCGTGTTTCAGCAAATACTCTTCACTCTGACAAGTACGGGGTCACGCAGCCAGGACAAAATACATGTTGCTTCTTCTTTACAGGGAGAGCTGTTTGATTGTAATTTGTATCCTAAAAGCTTCTGAAAGGTTTGTCCAAATCCAAAGCTCCCAACTATCCTGATTTAGGAAGCAGCAAATTTGGGAGCTATGCCTATCTGTGAATATACAAGAAATATCTTGGTTATACCAAATGTTATGTGTCCCTCTTTCTATTGCAAACATTGGGAAGTATTGAACTGTAAAAATCTCATTCAAATGTATAAACAGAATGTTCTTATACTGCATTCCACATAGAATGTAATGTGAGCAAAGCGCTCTGAATATACTGCAGTCACTGGGATCACTGGCCGGTGATCTGCAGTGACTCCTTACCATAGGCAAACCGAGGGGGGGGGTTACTAGTGCCTGGAAACCCCCCTTCCAAGCCTGGGGCACTGTATAATTGAGGTGGCTGGACCCTGCCCCCGCTTCACGTGGCTTGAAAAGAGACCTAACAGTAATGCACGCGGCATTGCCCATGTATATTATGGGGATAGGGAGAGTTGGAGAGCAGCCAAGCACTGTCTAAAATTATAGCCACACCCCCATGCATGCTGGTCACACCCACTGGTGACGTGGTGTGGAAACCCCACTCTACAAATCCTGCGTTTGCCCCTACTTAGTGTCACTTTCCCCACTTTTCCCCACCTACAGTTCTTATTTCATTACCTTATGTATTAATTCTTCTCCACACCTCTTAGATTGTTAGCTCACTTGGGCAGCCCCATCTTTATCTTCCTATTTATGTCACTGCATGTAATGTATTTGTAGCATACAGCGCTGCTTTATAAAGGAGAATAATAATCTGTGCATTAGAGAATCATGCATGTGCAATGTTACAGTGCTTTGCTCCGATCCATGGATTACATTGCTGCTCATGTGAGACATACAGGCATAAATAACATTCTTCATGACCGTCCTTTGCCTCTGCAAGAACAGCAAGGTTGGGTTTATGAGAGACGTGGATGGATAAATATGTGTCAGTGGAGTGCAAATGGGTTTTATCTCCCTATATTTTGCTAGAATGTGAGTAGAAATAGAAACATCTGAAGAGGAAATGGATATCTATGAGACATATATAAAACCATAACCGAGTCACCAGAGAACGTCGGGTTTCAGTTCTAATGAACAGTAAAGTAGACACAAGTTTGAGGGTAATTAATGTATTGGATGCGCTGTTTGAGTGGAGTTAAAGTGTTGTGGGTTTGAGTCTAAAAAGAAAGCTGGAAACTCGTTTAAAAAGTGGGCCGGTTACCTACACACAGTGCAGCCATTTTGTGGGCCAAACCAACACACAAGGCTACAGTAACTATATTTATATTTCATCCAAATTAATTCTCGTGACCTAATACCTCTATGAAGGAACTTGGTGGGGAGATAGTAGGATACATGTTAATGAATATTGGTTCAGCCAGAAAGTGACTGCTTTCACAATGTGCTGGAGACCGGTACATGATAAAAAAGCGCTAGTCCCCTTTCCCCCCCTTCAGTTTCGCAGACAATATCTTTTCCTTGCCATATATCTATATAAAGTGCATTAGTATGTATGCGTGCTTTGCACATTTCAGCCACTCAACGGTCTACAAAATGCAAATTTCATACATAAAAAAAAAAACCACACCAGTAACATTTTGAATGCTTTAAACTGTGTTCTTCTAGCCCCTAAATTACAACTTAGTAAATACAAAAAGGTTCTATGTGGTCAAAGCAGTATTTACATTCCTGGCTGATCTAGCAATCGTAGCTGAGCATTACATTTATTCCTCCATACTTGGATTTTTTCAAGGGGAACCTTCATATCTAATTAGAAGCTTCCGAGCTGAAAGGTAGGAGGCATTCAAACAGAATTTAGATTTAATTTAAGTCCTAGTATACAGTACATAGATGGCCAGGGGAGCAGAATAGCTGCAGATGTAGAAACTGGCAGTCACCATAAGTAGCTCACCAAAGTCAACTCTCTGGAGAGCTGGGAACGTACTACAACGGATCTGCCAATATAAAATGATTAAATTGGATCAGACAGAATTTTAGTTGGTTGGATAACCACGTCAGCAGGTGTTTGTGGTCACTGGCTTTCCATAATCTCTTTTGCCTATTGTGATCCAGCCATTAGGCAATCATGCCAATTTGCAAGGGGGACCAGTCACTGCTCTGCACATTCTGCCCTCTGCATGTGTGTAGGTAATCTGGCAGCAGATCTGGTTGCCAGGCAATTTGATTGACAGACTAGATAATTTGTCGGAATCTTAACTGTATGAGGAATTACAAATGAGTACTTGTTATCCCAACACATTACAAATCATATCCTATTCTAAGTCATCTTAATTTAAATTTGGAACGATTCCCTGTGTAAACTGTTTCAGAGATTGCACATGGGAGAACCTTATTTAAATTTAAAGGTGGTACTAAAGAACAGTGAAAACTGATCTAAACAATTTAAACTTTGCATGATATGATTAGTATTAGATACTGTAAGGTAAGCATAGAGTTTTCTGTATTACCCAACTATAATCTGATGCATACGCTTACATTAACCCTGCTACATTTTAAATAAATCATTTAAATATCCGTCATCATACCCCAAAGTACTGATTATTCTGTGGGCATGCTGTACTTTGCACTCTTTCCTTTATGAACACACTGTCCATTTTTTCTGATAGGCCCCCACCCCCCAAAAAAAAAAACCCAAAAACACAGAACAATATACAACTTTCATAAATAAATCACAGATAAGTATATTATTTTTTTTTAAAACACAATATCACATGAATCATTGTTAACTTAAGACCAGGCTTAGCAACCTGTGACTTTCCAGTTGAGGCTGGACGAAAAAGCCCAATTGGCAGGTCATGCTGTGATTTGTAGTTCAACAACAAAACTGAAAGCCACGGGTTCTATTCCCCTGATAAAGAATCGTACAGCAATCTTGCACAGACCCGTTAATCAAATATATAAAAGATTTGATTGTGTTGGTTTGGCAGGTGTCCCCTTTTCAACAGAAGGCTACTTTTGAAATATATAAAGGTTAACATATTTAAATTAACATCTCCTAATAAAGTTGTTTAAATACTTTTTTTTTTTTTTTTAAACATAGTTAAGCATGTTTGTGCAGTTCCACGGTGATGTTGACATAAAATGTGAACTTTAATTGAATAGAATTAAGAAGGAATAGTGTTCTCCTTTGTATGGTCTGGGTTTAAAAATAGTTTTTTTTTTAGTAAATCAATAAATCACAATGAAAGAAGATCATCGAGTTCATGATTTGTCAGATATATCCCATTGAACATGTACCGCATTAAACAGGTACGGTCTCCACTACAGGGGATTTCATGCAATCCTCATGAAGTTTGCTGGTCTCCGAGAGGGTTATGGCATTTTCATTAAGAAGTTCTGGTACATGATGGCTAACACCATTTAAACTCGATACATATCCTTCAGACGAGGGGCTTTTTAAATACGAGCAAAACCCTCCCGGCGGGAGACTTGACCGATGTTCTGTGTACAAAGAATTGCAATTGCCGTTGTTGTCATTTTCTGAAGTAGCGCAGCAAACGATCACTGAGGGACTTGTCGTAGTGTAATGAGAATTGGTGTATCCATCACCAGATTGCCGTGAATAGTCCACAAACTGGTCAGGTCTCATGTTGTAAGGCACCAAACTCTGAGCACCAGTTTTCACCGAGTCCCGTTCTGAATAGGCCTCTGGAATCTGATTTGTGGCACCAGAATTATGGTGGTCTATTTGATAATATAGCGCTGAGGGGTTAGCATAATACGCTGCATTTTTTAAATGATTTTCATGCATTACGTTGGCATCAGAATAGCAGAGCACTGAAGGTACAGGTAGGTTATCTGCATGGGGTACGTCATTAAAATCATCTGATTTGTCACAGTCATCCTCATCATCGTCGTCGTCCTCTTCAGCATCGTCATCATCATCTGACTCACTCTGTGCCAAGCTTTGTGTGCTAGAATCGGTCACTCCACTGCAGTAGCTGCTCCCATCATCTTCCTCCTCGTCTTCACCATTGTAGTCCAGGTGCTCTGACGTCTGAAAGTGCATCATTGCAGACTGGTGGTCCGTTTCAATGTCAAAATTCTCTGCAATAGAATATTCTACCGGGTGGCCGGATTGGACCATAGAGTTGGCAATTGAACCAACTTCACTATGGCAACCGTTTGCTGCAGACATCTGCTGTTCTCTGTTCTTCTCCAACTCTAGCTTCATTATTGTGTGCAAAAAGTGTGTCCGTACGCGAATAGGGTTAAACTCAATCCGCCCAGCTGTGTTACTGCATCCTTCTTTGGAACACCCACAAGGAAAAGACATACGATCCACCTTTTAGAGGGAAAAAAATAAATTTACATGAAGACATTGAATGGCCACAATCACAACTTTATTTAAAATATATTCTGTTCTGCTTAGAAAGTTGTACTTGTGACTGTTATTAGTAGTGCTTTTTATATCATTTTTGATTATAGGTATAGTGGTCCTTTAAATCACCTCATTAGTACATAAGTACAAGAGTGTTAAAAATTCTGACTGTCAGGTTGTATCAGTACTAACCAGATGTCTGACAATAAGCCCTCACAAGCATGGTCCTCTCTACTGTCTGTCTCATATCTACACCCGCTCCATCACCCTTGAATATCCTTGTTCTGCTTTTAGTTAGGACTTGTTTTTTAATTTGTTATACTGTCCGTTGCTGCATGAAGTTTGTCCATCAGAATTCCTGGAGGAATTAAAATTCAGAAAATCAAGAAGTGCAGGGCTGCTGTCACCGGGTGGAGAAACAAAACATGCTCCTGCTGCCCATCGCCTCTCCCCAATGCCTCCACTCACTTACCACCGGGCTCCAGACAGTGACAAGGGGGCGCAACATTCGCTATTTGCGACGCCGCATATAAACATATAGCCCCATGGCATGCAACGTAGGGGTACAATTTCTCAGTGACGGAGCCAGTACAATTACTGCAGCATTACTGACGTGCAAACATGACACCAGGATGGTGTATAGAGGAGCCAGCGTGGAAACAAGAAGACGACAAAGGAAGAAGACGACGACAAAGGAAGAAGAAGACGACAAAGGAAGAGGAAGACGACGCAGACATAAGAAGAGAAGCTTAGGAGCCCTAAGGTAACTAAATTTTTGTAGGGGCTGGAATGAACGGAAGAGGGGGGTGAGCTAGAGAAGACAAAGGGGGGGGGCATAGATGGAGAGGTGGGGCTGAAGAAGAAGGGTAGATAAGAGGGCTTGAGAGAACAGGGGCAATTGATGGAAAGAAGGAGTGAGGATCTGGAGAGAACAGAGCAAAATTCAGAGGGTTGGAGAGGATAAGTACTATATTTAAAAAGGCGGTGATGTGTTTATTAGTAGTAATAATAATACTACTAATAATACTACTACTATTAATAAATAATAATAATCATCAATCATCATCTCTAGTGCTCTGATTGCCCATGGCATTAAAATGTCTAGTTACGGCTCTGCACATAAAACATGGCATCGGATATGGCACTTCCTAACTTTTGAAGATGTGTTGGCACACATTTGTTGAGACCACTTCTACTGTAATCACCTCCCTTGCTTTCTGGTTACTGAACATGGGAGCTACTGGCTAGGTATTTGCAATCAAGTCCTATTCAATGAACATATACAGTAGCAAGACAGGCTCCATGAGAAACTGAAGGAAACTATGAAGTACGATCTGCAGCAGGAACTTATGTCTTTTTCTAATGCAGCAACACACTTTTCACTGAAGGAGGAAGACATAGTAGGACTAAAAAATGAATACATAAAATAGATTTACATACACACATACATGTGACTTGTATCAGTGTATCTGAGGAGGCTCCTTAAAAATGCTTTGGTGGGATTCGGAAATTTACACTTACCCCTTTTTTACTTAAAATATAAAAACAAAAAGTAATATTTTTGCCAGTTTTCATTTTTATTTTTAGAAGGTCATTTTGTATTAATAAGAATTTCTAACAAAAGTTTTGGTCTAGCGGCTCACCTGGCATTTTATGCCTGCAAGGCTGCACGTGCAGGTCTCTGGATCACAAAATATTCTGCAGTCGCAGCCACAGTCCTCTCTGGACAGACGGATTGCTCGCAGCTCGTGTTTCTCTTCCACATCGATCTTCTTTACTCCAGATGCTCGTAATAAGGCTCTCCGCTTCTTTGTTGGCAGAGGTTGCAGAAAGAAATACTCATCTACTTCGGTGTTATCCAAGTCTATGTCATCATCTGAAATATCATCCAGTGTAAGAATGTTGGCTTCTTCAGATTCTATCGTGCCATTTTTAGTGATCTGAAAAATTGAAAAACACAGAGTTGGGTAAACCTTTAAATCTCAGATCATGGAACGCTGATGACTTCTAATATCCTCATAAGGTAAACCATACAGGGCAGGTTAAAATTCTTTAAATAAAATGACAGAAATATAACTGGTGCAAGGAGAACACTACACTTACTAAGAGGTTAAATATAGTGTTAAACCAGGCTTGTTGATGGTTACTTTTTAACCTTCAAATAATAATGTATTAAGAACAGAAACGCACTTTTGAAATCTCAATATCAGCAACTCATTCAATAATGTGGCGCAGTGGTCATTATTGCAGTCTCACAACGCTGGGGTCATGAGTTTGATTCCTGACCACAGTCCTATCTATGTGGAGTCTGTATGTTCTCCCGATGTTTATGTGGGTTTCCTCTGGGTGCTCCCGCTTCCTCTCACCGCCCAACAACATACAGGTAAATTGGACCCTAATCCATAGATTGTAAGTACCAATGGGGGTGGGAAATGATATGAATGATTATCTATTCTCTATAGAATGCTGCATATTGTGATTAACTCTATATAACTAGTAATGCTTTGGCTGCTGGTATTCGACAAAGAAGGTGAACTACTAAAACAACATGTATTTCTGTGTAAATGAGCATAGCCTATAGTTTTTATTGGCGTTTTGAATATGAAAAGGATAATTAAATTTGACAGATCTACTTAAAAGCTGTCCTGTGCATATTAGTTGTAAACAGTGTCAGATGCAAATTCAGACTTAAAAGCTAAAAAGTTTTATTGTTCAGATTCTGCGGAACACAATTTGTGTCTGTATTTTTTGCAAAGTATTGATTTGTAATTATTTTGATTTGTACCTTTATTGCTTATTTTCTTACTTACAGTTTCAAAAGCTATTTGTAGATCTCTTATGAGCTCACATAAATGAATAACAACAAGTCTATTTGCATATTGTTGGCCTAATTTTACTTCTGAAACATACTATAATCTGAATCTTAATGTATTTCCTGTGAAAGGTATATGTCCTCTTTTGCAGAGATTCTACCTCCTTCTATATGAAGCATATTGATTTCCACAACTGGGAATTAATAAACTATTTAAAATTAGAATAATGCATGCTTATATCTGCATAAATCCTTTCAATATGGAATGAGAATTCACGAATATTATAGCAGGTCTTATATATTTATATAACTTACTTGATGTAAAGTATGTATGATTACAATGCCAACTTATACCAGAGTAAAATAGTTTTAGCAAGTGTGGCATGATAAAAGGGTAACATATAATGCAATATTCATGGTGATGTTATAAAGAGGGTACACTGTATACAATACAAAAGTGCCTTGAAAATATGTAGAACATCCTGCACAATGGATTTGTTAAGCAGCAATAGCATCACTTATGTTTGGAGAGCAGAGATTTGACTTGTGTTACAAATTATTTTGAACATTTTCTCCATGATGGAATCCATGATTGCCAGTTAAGGCAAAAACTACTGAATATGAGAAGCAATTGTTTTGTTTCAAAATAAACACAGAGAGAATAATTTAAAAAAAAAGAGCGAAAGAGCGAGAGAAAGAGGAAAAGGAAAGGAAAACGAATGGATAAAGAAAAAGGAAAAGGGAAAGAAAAGGAAAAAAGAAAAGGGAAAAGTCCAATTTGACTTGGAGATATACAGATAAATGCTTCTGTGAACATGGTCCAGTGAAGGGAGGTTACGGAAATTGTGTGAGTTGCTCCATTCTGAGGTTTGATAAAAGAGTTGCTGTACGTTTAAGGTGAAAGTATTGTATCTATTATTCTCCATGGTGGCAGAAGAAAGTGCGATTAATTGGTGGTCCATATTGTTCAAACAAAATACCTCCACTTTTACTCCAGAGTAAACAGGAGGTATAAACATGGACGTCTTTAGAGAAGAGAGAGTAGTTTTACCATTATTCTTTCAACAATTTTCTACTTCCACCACTTTTGGAAAAGATCCCTAGTTATCTTACCACAAATATTCACATAGTTTGCAAGGAGTATTCCCTTGTCTACCTGAGGTTATTCTTATTATTAGTGAATAACAGGCATGTACAATGGTTTTGCATTCAATAATTACAACTGTATTAAAAATAGATTTGCTTTTACAAGACTAGTGAATAACACCACAATTTAATCCCCCCCCCCCGTGTTTTCCACACTACCATTTCAACTTTGCCCACTTTTACCTACAGCGGTGTGGTAGTATAAAAAGAAAAACACGACAAAAAACACATACAAATGATTAAAGAGATTCCTTCGGTGGCCAACAATATTTGAACTACAAACTACACAATTCTTCTTGGCTAATAGAACTTCATAATTCTAGACCACAGAACTAGTCATGAAAGATCTCAGTCACGAAAATGCTCTCCCCTCTCCTATAAGCCCCACCTGACCAAGTTAATTTACTAACAAATCCTCAGGGTCAAATGTTCACAGTTCTTTATTACTTCCCTTCACCTCCTCATTTCCCTTGATCCCTCATAACCAAGCTTGCAGCACTTTTTCCTAACCCTTGGTCAGCATCCTAAATGTCAAATGAAGTCAGGTAGCTAGCAGTTCTTGCCATATTGTTCTCTAACACGTTAAAGGGATTCTAATCCCATTTTTTTTAGTTATTTTCCTTTTGTATTTGTCTAATATACATTTATCCATTAATATTTACAACACTATTCTTTCTATAGGGCTTTATCTAGTTTCTGTGATGACCCAGTAAGTGTGTTTGCAAAACTCATCATTCAGTAGAGATGCCATTGTTTCTTTTCTCTTCAACAATAACCCATCTCCCTCTAGAGCGCTCTTCTGCTTTAAGAACATCCCATCAATTTTATTGAGGTGTAATAATACTCTCATCAGGAGTACGGGCTGATCAGGAAATTAATATATTGATGCGATCCTGATCCCTGGCAAATATACAAGTTATTTCTAACATTTCAAGCCACATGGTGTTAATTAGCCAGGGTTCATGTATGTCTACTTCAGTTGTCTATGTTGTTTTACCTAGATTTAACGGTTTATTCAGAGATATCTGGTGTCCCAACCATAAAGATAAAATCAGCATGTCAACTATGGTTTACGGCCCAGCCACAGATACTTAAAAGATTGGGAAATTTCTTTGGCTGGAAATATAGCTAACCATATGAATCAATGTATATTTCCTGTAGGCAACATACATCAAAACATTATTTTTCATAATCCATATTTGGAAAGACCTCTGTATATATCTGTAACCAACTAAACAAGTCACATGACGTGTGTCAGCAATAGATACCGGCACCATAAGGAAGATATGTAGACAAATGTATCTTCCTAAGGAATCTATATAGCATAATGATGTTTCCTATGCATATGTGCCGAACGTCATACTGTGGTTACTGGAATTATTATTAAATCTCACTATTTAATAATACTAATATATTACAGTATTATACTATTTATATGAAACCCTATCGGAAGTGTTTTTGAACAAAAGGGTAATAAACCACATTAGCATACAATACCACTTTGAGTAGTAAAAAATAGTTTAAAAACTACTAAATGATGATAGAAATGGTCAATTCTTGGGGCTCAGTCCTTATGCTTATTATATGTCTATACCTTCTAGTTTACCCCAGTAGCAAATATCATGTGTTCGCCATGTCTTTAATCTGGTTTTATTTTAAGAAAACTGTTTTGCATTTTTATTTCTGAATTTTTATGTGTGATTACCATTTCATTCAATAAATACGGTGACATTTTGGTCATATTAAGCCCTATTTAATAATGTTCTGTGTTTGTGATCATAAATAATCCATATGCCAGGTTTGGTTATTATAAAGCTACATTTAAAGTCAGGGGGTTGTTTGGTTTACAGTAACTGATTAAATTAGGTTGAGATTCCAGTTTGGGATCAGACTAAAAAATAAACGAAAAACACAGAACAGAACATGTGAGAGGAAGCAGGTAAAGTAGTATCAGACATTCTGAGTTTGCTCATAACCTGTATAGAGAGATAACGCAAAACTATGTCTATCATATAGATTCCTGTGTGAAAAAAAAGAAAGTTGTTGAGGTTATATTCCTTTAAAACCAGCTATGGATAATCATACAAGACACAAACTCCTCTGCTTTTACTGAAGGCAACACAAAAACCACATAAAAATAAAAATAAACAAAAAAACAGAATAACTACCTTCTGTTTCAGAGAGTTCAGCTTTTCTTCTCTAAGATGATCTCTCAACATCTCTTTATGCAACCGATCTTGTTCTAGCGCAAACTCTCCCAGAGTGTACTGACGAATGCTGTTGTGACGGCTAGACATCCCCAGTGTGCTTCCCCCTTGGCTGGGCACGCTTGTGAACCCTTGTCTCCTGGTGAAGTAATACACTGTGACACAGTTGAATCGTACATTCTTGTCTCTTAATCGTTTCTCTCTTTTCAAGATCGATGATGCTAGAAAAAAGAAAAAACACAAAAATGTAGTTGCCGTCCTTCTACAGTTATCAAACAAAATAATAAAAATTAAAAAGCATTCTTCTGGTCTTCATAAAGAGATTTTTTAAAACGGTCTATTATAAGTGAAGCAGAGTTGACAAGGGCTTAGTCAGACAAATGTGTTTTAGATTCTCACCAAACATAAATCAAAAATGCATTTAATGCAAGTTAATGTGTTTTTGATGCGTACTTGATGCACAGAGCATAACCTCATGTATGAAAAAATGTGCATTAAAGGGTTGCAGAGATTTAGAAACTACCCTTTTCCACTTAGTAGAAAATATAAAGAGGAGATGGACATTTTTAAATGTCCATCAATGATTTCTGCACTTAATACGTGGAATTTCAGGAGTAAAGCGCTATGTATTGGGTGAAAGGGCCTTAGTGGAGGGTTAGCAGGTGAAGCATAAGATTTCAATAACTGACACACCACAAAGTTCCCACTTACACAACAGAGTTATGGACTTAAAAAGTATTCTAAATTTGGTTCTCACCTGTCAGGTTTGAATTAAAAAACAAAAAAAAAAAGGTCGGATATATTAATTGGGTTGGAGTTATGATAGTTAGGCAGAGGAGCGGTGATGAAGGAAAAAGCTACAAAGGAACGAGTATACCTTGTGATCTTAAAGCTAGATTTCCAGTAGAAGGATCATAGAGGAATATTAACTTTTTTTTTTTTTTTTTAAACGCATACATTATAAATAATGCACAACATAATTTCATGCCTTGCAGGACTTCTTTGAAACCACACTTAGAATGTCTTTAGGCTTCATAGCTTCATGCAGATAACTTTGTTACATCTGCTAGTCCTATGTTCCATTGCATATACATGATCGAAGGAGTGCAATTTTTTTCCAAAATTGCACAGCCCTACATCCCTATATGCATATTAACATAACACAGGGCTCAGAACCCTTAGCGAGTCTTCATAAAATCAGCCCTCAAATTTATATTGTTTTTTTAGTTCCCATGTTCTTCTAAGAGTGGGAAGAATGGCCAGGTGCGAGACTAGAAAATAAATAGAATGGGTTTGTGAAAATGGAAGGAGACCCATTAAGAAATTATAAGTATGATATCACATCATGTGCTAGAAACCAGCAAGACCAGAGCAGATGCATAAAAATCTAAACATAATGTGAGAAGGGTCCTGTTACCCGAGACAGGTCTTTATACCAGACCACCTGAGAGCCAGTCAAATTCTGGTCATGAGCGCTCGATCAACCAGAATGCTGTGGTCCTTAAGCGGGAAGGTTTGCTATGACAAGTCCAACTGTCTAAACTACAGTTATGCTCTTGTGAATAACATTTGCCGTGAAAACAATAAACTTAAAGAAATATCCTTAAAAGAATTCAATGCTTTAATGATTGCACCTCTATAGGACAGCATATTCACTATTCAGGAGCTCACTGCAGTGCGGCTGCTTACAGGGGTCTTATTTAGCATAGGTTACATTATATTGTCCAAGAAGAATGCACAAATTGTTACATTTCTAGCTACATAAACTAGTTCTAACTGATTACATAAATGCTTTATGTCTGTAATAATAAGCCCTATAAGCAATAAAAATACTTTATGGACATCAGGCAGAGTAAAGGAGTATTGTAACAGATTCTTGCCAGTAAACAGAATAAGAATTAAATGTTTTGTTTCCACAAATTTGTTGTAACATTTTCAAGGCCCGTTACTGTTTAGTAAGAAAGTAAAGAAATTCAGACCAGGGTCACATGGAACTGCCGAGCCTCAAAGCAAAATTTTGGGGGCGAGTGCTGTGCAATCTTAGTCCACCCTCCCGGGGCCCACGCTTTGCTCATTTGAGGGTGTGATGGGGCTACGTGCCAGTGAAGCTTTAAACCAGCTTCACCGTGCATAGGTAAGTCCCCATGCATGCTTAGAAGAGCAGAGCAGGGGGCCTGCAGAGGGTGGATCATCATTGCTGGGCCACAAAGCGGTAACATCTCCGGCAGTGGCAGTGGTTCCACCACTATTGAAGACTCTGTAGAAATGGATGCTTTTAGGAATTAATATAACTACTTATTTTATACATTATGGAGAACAAGAGGTTGGTGAATGAAAAACTATATACTACAAAGCAGGTAGAGAAAATGTTCACGCCCTTCAGTGGAACGGAGATAAAAAAAAATCTAAACAGAGGAGGAGCATCTAAATCCTCTAAATAAACCATTACTACGAACAGATATTGTTTAGATTTTGAAAGAGAGACTTCAATATTAAAGATTCCAGGTGAGTTTTAAGGCAAGTAGTTCAGAAGTGGGGTCTTAGTAGTGTGGATTTAATGGCAGAACTTAAAAATGACCAAGTGAAGCCTTTTTTTAAGGAGTTATTCTCTGTACGCAATGGGGACAAATGTCTTGGCTCACAAAACAGAACATCCATTTGTGCTACGTCTTTCCTCCAGTTCCGATGCTCGACAATAAATAAGTAAATTATATAAGAGAAAGTCAAAGTGATTAATGATCCGTCCAGCATGGCCTGTCTGGTGGTGGTTTCCCTTGTTGAAGCAGATAGTGATAGAGAAGCTGTAGATGCTGCCATTGTGCCAGGACCTTCTCGTACAAGGATAAATGGTACACCATCATCTTCAAGTATTGAATTCAGTGGCACAGAGTTTGAGTGTAGTTTATCACTATACCAGGGTCTCTCAACAGATGAAAGTTAGACTAAGAGCAAGAACAGATTAAATATTCAACCTCAATTACTTACCTGGAGGAGATTCTGTAACTGGTCAATTAGAAATTAACATTCCACAAGAGGATTTTAATTTGAGGACTCTCATATTCCATCTATAGGCTCATCTTTGGGTTTGTAGGATCTCTTGAAAGCCCCTTTTGAACTTGTAAATAGGAATCCAACAGTATAACGACTTAACATAATAGCGGTGATTCTCAATAGGTGGCAGCATGGCCAAAATATTGCAAAGAAGGCCTTAGCACTCCTTGTAACAGCAATCTGAGCTGAGGAGCAACACCAGATTGTAGTCCATGTATATAATTTACTCTCAGCCTAGATTTTATCCTTCTTATTGGGCATGTCCCATGCAATTACATGCCGAGCGTGATGGCCATTAGAAAGGAAAATGATCTCTAGAACTTAGCCATTTGTTTTTCCTACTTATCGGAGCCAGCGTCTACCACCCTTTAGTTGGTTGTAATTTAGATTATTGAGATCACCATCAGAGTTAGACTAAAACATGTCTGGAGAAGATGGTGTTTAAGAACCTTGGAGGAGCTTCTGTCCTGATGTAGGGAGGAGATAAATCCATATGATATCCTGCTTAATTCGGATGGTCAGAAAAAGTAAATTATTTAAGATAATGTTCCTTTTTCTTACTGGAACATAACAAACCATGTCATTGTCACAGAACACAAATAATCTCATGGCAGGACTCCAAGACCAAAAGCAATTTCCTCTGCTTTCTCAGCTTGTCTCCTGGTGTTAGAAAAGCATTAAAAGAAATATAAAGCCATATTGTCACCGAGCAGAAAACCAGAATTATCCTTTCCAAGCGGGCAATGGAGTTCATCATCACTGCCATACTATTTTATGTATTTTCGTTAAGAACACGGAGACCCTAGATAACATTGCACACATCAGGGAATTCCATTACACTTTTAGCACACTAGAAAAACGTTTACACTTAAAAAATAATAGGATAAGCAATTTTCAAAGCATTTCGGTATATTGTGAATACAGTTCGAGGGGCTACCGTCACACATTCTTACCTGTTTCACAACCTAACAGAGAATTAATACAATGAACAAATAGACAACGAATAGCTGAGATTAGTGAGAATTTTCAGGACAATAAATCACTGTGGGGAAAAATATCTACAAGAAACAATTTGTCTGTTTCAAAACAAAGGTATCAAACACAATGAAAACTATTTTTACAACTTATAACTGTTGGGTTATGTACAAGACAAGGGTGGCGATCAGGGAGCCTATGCTGAGTTGATAGCAGTGGCGGAACTAGCGAACTGTGGGCCCGGGTGCTGGGAAGTGAGGAGGGGGGAACCAGGACCCACAGATCACTAGTTCCCCGTGCAGCGGAACCCAGTATCTCCACTGGCCCCGGTTCACCGCACCTGAAGCACCAATGGTAGATCCGCCACTGGTTGATAGTCTGATGGATTAAAACTACCATTAGCTTTGGAGGGATATGAAATATTGGGACCACACACCACATACTTTATTTATGCCACATAATCCAGGGAACACACGGCAAACTTCTCACCCTAAGTTTTTAATATATACATTAACTTTCAGGCTCCAAGTATACAAATTAAACAGCAATAGCAACACCTCATTGATTGGACTATGTGGCAAACTTCTCACACCAACCTTACTTTGTATCTTGTCAAGGTCGTAATGGAGATCACTGGAAAATAAAGCCAACTATAGCTCAAGCGAAGGTTCAACTTTTTAATGAACAAATAAATAGTTGCACCTACAAGCATCCATAAATATAGAGCATGGACATAAATGGAGCTGGCCAACCATGGTTCCAAATGTCTCCTTTTTGAATGCATTTATAGAGCATGATCTTCTCCAACGGGCAATCTAGGAATTCTGGAGATCCTGCTCCAAAATGTGTAGCAAAAGTGGATACTTGAACCACGTTTGACCAGCTCAGTTTAGATCGATACTCTATATTCATGGACACTTGTAAGTGCAACTATTAATTTGATCAATATAAAGTTTATAGTTGGCTTTACTTTAAGGCACTCTTTATTCTCAGCACATATTTCATTAACCGACATGCTAGTGATTACGAGAGAGCAATCTCTTAATGGAGGTGCAGCTGAGCTCATTTATCAGCGTGAACTTGCATTCATCACCAAGCACGCTTTCCCCTCTCTGCCTACAGGACCATTAATCTGAAGGTCACACTTGCAGCGTTGGGTTTGAATAAGTAAAGTCTGGCCTCTGTTATAGCTCTGGGCTCCAGGATGTCTCTCTGAATACCCTTATGATAGATTGAGAGCAAACATTTACAAAAATGCTCAAGGGACCACTTAGGTCCATAGATAATTATTTATTAGTTAACTGGTTAAAATTTAAAACAGAAATTCACCCCTAGTTCAATGGTACTTGAAGTTAAACATGCCAGGAATATGATCCTGCCTCAATTAGGTCACTAATGCCAAATGATAGGCTGAATATTGCATCAGCCCACAATATGGCTACCTACACTCTGAGTACTCAACAGGTAAAATTTAAAATACAAGTTTATCAAACATGAAAAGGGCTTTGTAATATTTATCAATGTAAAAAGCTAATAACAGGACACCTTTATTTTATTTTTAGGGGGCAGTTAATGCGTTTTAATATTGGTTTTGTAAATATTATACATAAGGTAGCAGTATATTCCACTGATATCTCAGGTATTGCTGCTGTTGTAATAAAGAATAGATCCAGTTTTATTCAGGATCACCAACATGGGGAGTGTCCATCCCCTACACAGCCTGGGGTGGTTGTACAAGGAGCATCCCTCACTCAGGACCGCTGGCTGCCCCAATTCATGAACCTGCAACATGTTGGCCAACTGAATGAGTCATCACCTTAACCTCTCTTTTCTAAACATTATCCCACTTTATATCATCTTTCCTATTATTGTTTTAATTTCTACACTCTCATCCGGATTCATTCCGGTTATGTCTATCTAGTGCCATCTGTAATCCTTCATTTACCTTCAAATAACAATTTCTCACCAAATTCTACAGTCACATCCCTGTAATACCTACCACTCTTCCTCTACAGCTTTGTTTATTGGATTGCGCTCTACACTGTTTTGACCAGCCTTCCCTCCTCTGCCCTCATACACATCCCTGCGGTGCACCTTGTGACTCCTCTCCTCCAACTCAAAAACTGAATGAACCCCTGCTCCTGTGAGATATGAACACAGAACTCTAACAACAGGACATGTGATTTTTTGCTGGTCATCATGTTGTTCATCATGCATTACTATCAATTAGTCCAGGCTACGAGTGCCTACGTTAAGATCACCTGTTTTGGGTTGAAGGGAGAGGGGGCACTCTTTTTTTTTAAAAAAAAAATATTTAAATCTTTTTCTTTTACACTGCAAAGGTCCGTCCCAAGGATTATCACGAGGAGATTGGATCTTTGATCCAAGGGTCAAACACCCGCAACGGATACACCTCTTGACAAGTACTATATGGCAATTCAGGTAGCCATCAATTTCTGTCTTTGACCTGCAGAATCGGGCAACCTTTCATGCTCTCTCAAAAATGTTCTCCATCCAAAAATATTTTGGGGGGATTATTAATAGATTAATAGGTTTCTCTTCCCATGGGAGGGAGTCCTGGTGACCATTTCTTATTACCCTTACTACCACTGACAGAGGTTTCCTTTTCTTAATGTATGAATGGCTGAAGAGTTTCTCTAAGCTTTTCTTGGCAGTCTCAAGCATCAACTCTCTTTCAGAAGGGGGGGAAAAAAATAAAAAATCAAGTGTGCAGTAGTCTGAGCTAATAGCCAGAGAAAGTATCCAGACATTTGTATAATACATAATATATTCCAGGAAGAATGATTCTCCGAGGGGCTGCAAGCTCCATTGTAAGGCTATAGACATGTGACAAGTGCTAGTGCTTGCCAATTGGCTTATTTACATTCCATACACTGCAATTTGCCTGATTTTCCAGAGGACGTTCATTATTTGCCAAATTGATATTTATTTACCGATGGCTAACCTTTGAAAATAGGCCCCATTTCCTCATTGATTAACCCATCTTTAGTACCCACAAGTCAGAAATAAAGGTCCCCACTGCTATGACATTAACCACCTTCTGGTATGACCCCTTTGTTGACTTAACATTGTTGAATCAAAATATTTATACAGTGGATTTTATGGCCCCTAGGACATCATTCTGTACAGTTACATCTGGACAGTCTGAACAGCCTAGCAACTGTTATTTCTTTAGTCTCACAGGACACTGCAGTTGATTATATACCTTTAATGTACATAGAATTTTTTTTTATATAGTCTTGTGTCCATAGCTAACGCTAGTAACTTGGTACATTCATTCCTACATGCATTGGTTCACAGACCCCTGGGAAATCAGTATTACAAAATGACAGAGTGGCTTCCTTAGGAGTAATTAAAATGACAGATGATTCCAAAGTCACTCATCCTTAATCAAAACATTTGTTTTCATTGTATTTATATTAAGGAAATTCTAGAAAGAGTCAAAAAGGCTTGTTATTCAATTGAGCAAGAACTAGAAAACTGACAACATAAACAAAACATTCATTGAGCATTCATGTTTTTTTAATGCAATAATAATAATAATTAAATAACTAGAGAAAAGTAGAATGATATGAATGTTGATTTGTCATTTATGCGAAACTATATCCTGGTCGCTTCATTTTTTTTCCTTTCGACTTTGATATAATAATGCCGAAAAAATACAAATTGCAAAAATGTAAATAACTTATTATTACAGTTTTACTAGAAAAGAAATAGCCTTCATTTCATTTGTATTTTCTTTAGTTCTAGTGCACCTTAATTTAGCCAGAATGGTTTATTTACTAACAAGTTGCACAAACCATAGCTACAGAACCTTTGCTCTCACTGCCAAAACTTGTAAAAGATCAAAGCGAAGTGCCAATTGGTTGCTAGGGGTTACAATACATTTGCACTTTGTTCCAGTAGAACATCCTCAGTCATGAACTCTGCAACCCTGGCACCTGCCAATTATAAAAACAGAGAACGGATGAGCCAAAAAGCTATCCATGTAATAACTTTACAATTTAATTAGATTAAATAAAAATTTTAGTTAATAAAACTGCCTCCTGATGATAGTTTTCATTTAAATCAGTAATTAGTTTTAGAGTTACCTTGAAGTAATTTGATGACTTAATTGCCCGATTTGAAACCGGATTTTTTTTTTTCCCCAAGAAGGTTAGATACAAAACACATTAAGCAATATTTAAAATTTGCTGATTCATATAGCCCTAATGTTACTAGCTATAATCTCCCTGTGCGATAAAATAAGTCGGAGAAGCCTAAATGTAAACAATTTGTTTTAATCTCTCACAATGTGCTATTCACACAACATCTGGCGGCAATATAGCATTCATCCATTTTTAAGCCTCTTGTTTCACATGGGTGACTGGATAGCTGAAGAGGAGAAAAAATATAGCAGGGTCAAAACAAGAATCCCAAGAGCAGTGCAGCGGACGGGAAAGAATAATTGTTCTTGCCTAAAAGTGGTTTCATTAATAGTCCCAATTAACATTTTTTTTTTTCTTCTGCATAAAAAGGCACCCTTAAAGCGCCACACAGAAGCAAGAAGATGGAGGCAATTAGCAGTCTTGGGAGCTGTTGGAAATGATTGGCTTGGCTTTCTGTAAAGCTATTTTTAAAAGTATATAAAAAAAAAATAATAGTGCAGACACGTGACTTTAAAGCCCCAAACGAATTCCTGGCACCATTACTTGGAAACATTAACAGAGCTTTAGAGAGAGAGCGAGGAAAAAAAAAAGTAGACGTCTTGCAGTGGGAAGATGACTGTAATTATTTCGCAGAGAATTAAGCACACTGCAAGTAGATCAGCTGAGTTTATTTAAACCATGTGCAGATGATATGCCTAGAATTTATTCAGGCAGCAAAAGAAAAATGTTACATACCATAAATAAAAGGAAGCTAATTAATGCTTCTTTCAAGATCTACAAAAGTACATTGAGAATTTCTAGAGTGGACCTAAAAATAATCTTGATTCAGGCACAACACTGGGGTCTGCTGAACAATGTTTCCAAATTGGTCCAAGAGGGTTGTTTACCAACATTGCTGAAAGCTGCAAATCTGCACTAAAAGCAAAGCAAACAATCAGAAGGGATTTGTTTCCACTGTATAACTTTCTTTGAGCAGCTAAAAGCTAATGGCTGCTTTGCCGATGTGTTTTAGTGCAGATTTGAGCAACGCCATATCTTCCAACATTCTGATGTTTGTTATCGGGAGGGGGGCTTGTTCACCTAGCGTTGTAGCATTATGAGCAACATGGCTGCATCACGGTGAGACATAGCTATGCCTAGCTCCTCGAAGTACTACCTTTGGCAGGTGAGTGCAGGACCCCATTACCACAGCTGTGGTTGAGAGGAATGTACCAATATTCCCAGCAGTAGGGACAAGCAGTCTAACTTTCGAAATAACGGGCTTATTCCACCTAAAAACAGGATATATGGCAATGTTAACATAGGCAAAGCGAGGGGAGGGGGGTCCTACTGTCTGGAAACCCCCATCCAAGCCTGGAGCACTGTATAATTGAGGTGGCTGGATCCTGCCCCCACTTCACATGGCTCTGCTTGAAACGGGAGAGCTGCGTGCACCTAAAAGTAGTGCACGCAGCATTGCCCATGTATATTATGGGGATAGGAAGAGTTGGAGAGCAGCCAAGCACTGTCTAATATTATAGCCATGCCCCTATGTATGCTGGTCATGCCCACTGGTGGTGTGGTGCGGAAACCCCCCTCTACAAATCCTGCATTTGCCCCTGGATAATAAACAGCCATCACAGTGGAAGGTTACTAGATACACCATGTAAATCCAGACCATACACATACACAATATACATGCTGCATGGTCCCATTTTTAACTATACCATACCTCTCAACATTTAGAATCACGAAATAGGGGCAAAATAAGTCCCACCCCTGTTTCAACTAAACTCTACGCACAAACTGGCCACATTTGGTTAAAACTCTACTCACCTTTTGTTAAGCCACACCCCTTTACAGCCCGCGACTTGGAATGTCCTGCCAAAATCGGGAGAGTTGGTAGGTTTGTTATACAATAATGCAGCATGCATAGCTGCCAATATTCCCAGGACATTATTAGGGTTTTGGCACCAAATAGGGACTGAGAGTGTGATATAACGTATACAATTTCTCTAATGCTAACAGGTACGCAGCATGCATGGAAAATAATTGCAATGTAGCCACGCAGTGCGTGTACATGTCACGTGCTTCTGGTTTAACATGGTAACTACATATCGGACACAAAATACATACTTGTCCTGTATTCAGGCTCCTTACTGATACAGTGTTAGACTCAGGATTAGTGGGATATATTGGTCTGCTCCTATGCTTACTGACTTCTTGAATTCACTTGGGCTCAGTTAATTGCCAGGAAATAACATTTTTTCATACTAATTTACCAAGAACATTTTATTTTTGCCTAAAAAATGAGTGATCAATGCAATGTAAGCAAACATCTAGGTGCCATATTAGTGACCAATGACTAAACAGTATATTTAGGGTTGGGTGCAATAATCACAACTTTTTTTTAAAAAAAAGGGTCATCTAAAAAAAATAAAATAAAATAATAATTTGACTTTGCAATTTAGTAACAAAAAAAGAAAAAAAATAGGATATGAATTTTATATGATGCCTTGTTTTGTTCTTATGGTCCCCCCAAAAGTTGTCCTGTTACATTGCGTAAATGAATATCACCCAGGCATTAGTTTGGTGCTAGGGAATTGGACAATTTTCTATAGTGTGCCCATTGCCCATATAATGTATTCATGAGACTGCAGTGCAATTCACCAGGAGCCAGTCACATCACTGACACGAGACACATTTCTGCATTCTCAGAATCATTCATTCATAAAATCCTCTGTGTATAGGAGACAGGATCATTCGTTGTAATAAATTCTCACATACAAAGGCTATATTACAGAATACGGACATGAAAACAAAAAACCGAATATATCAAACAAAAAATGTACAGTACCAAATAAGTACATATTATTTATGCATCTACAGGAAGGGGGGGGGGACACTATACATGGTATTAAATGAAAATACAATACATAATAGTGGCTAGAGGGGATAAGGAGCAGTAGAAAAAAAAAAAAAAGGATAAACAAAAATAGAATAAAAATAAATTCAAACTTGTTAAAAACAGGTCTTGGATCAACAACTATGCGACTTAAAACCCCACCTAGAACTCAAAGAGGGCCCCAATTACTAGCTATGTGAAGGGGGAGAGAGGGCAGGCTGGTGCTACCATATATTACTTGAGGGAGGTTTGGGGTGCACGTGACAATGGGAGAATGACAGGGGAGCATGTGTGACGAGAGCGGAGGGTGGAAGAAATATGACAATTGATTACAGAGCGGTTTAATGTCCGTTAACCATTCCACTATATTGGAATAAAACCCATGAATTTTCAGTTTCTGAAATAATTTCTTGTGGACACTGTACAAAATTCCTTGTTAAAATCGAAATGAGCTATATCCACTGATCCACGCCTATCCATTACGTTAGATACAGATTAAAAAATATCCACTAGATTTGATTGACACGATCTCGCAGCAAATCCATGCTGCCTTGGATCTTGTAGTTTGTTTGACTTGAACATTTTTTTTATTTCTTTTTTTTTTTAAGTGGTTCCATTAAACTTACTTAGTATGGATGCTAGGCTAACAACTCTTTAATTATAATATTCTTCCTCAGTGCCTTTTCTGTGTACTGGAACTACATTTGCCATTCTCCAGTCACCTGGAACTTGCACCTGTCAGCATCGAGTAGTTAAAAAGTTTGGTTAATGGAGCTGCAAGAACTACTCTTAGTTCTTTTAATAATCTTTCAAGTATACCATCTGGATTCTGACTTTTCTACTTTTAATATTGAGAGCCAAATTAAAACATCTTCAATAGTAAGTGTATTTGTGTTTGTAGTATAGATATTTTCCTCTATTGTATTGTAGCCCTTTCAATTTTCAACAGTACATACAGAACAAAATAATTACTTGGGCAGTCTGCAATCTCTTTGCAACTATCAACATGTCTAAATAGTGGCGCTATATAAATAGCTGCAGATGATTATGATATCTACCCCATCAATTTGTATCCTGTCTATTTCTCCCTTTGTTTTTCTTTATTTCTGTCACCCTATTTAACTCACTGTGCCATTTGTGCTTTACCACTTTTTATTGTATGTTTAGTCCCATTTAGACTAGCTTTATATGTTTCTTAAAGCTTTATATGCTTTTTGTACAATTTGGTCCATCTGTAATTCATATATGCCGTTGCCTTAGCAGTTACAATTGCCACTTCCTTGGAGAACTATGCTCTTACTTTAGTTTTAGTTTTTACAGTCATATATGGTAGAAGTTCTGTTGCATTCCACTGTTCCTGCAGGATTCTATTTACATCAAGACCGACTGCCAGATCAACACCTTTTACAGAATCCCCTTGACAAGCTTCCTACAATCATTGGACTTGGGGGACCTCACTATTTCCATTGATGAGCTTCTTGGTGGATAGTACAACATGCCTCCTATGCTGGAATCACGACTTAAAGATCACTTACACTACTGGGATAGTTGTTGGGACATGTCTAGGATCCACAGTCCTTAGTATTCCTGATCCTACATTGGTGCCAAACTGTCCTCCTTCTAGGGGGGCTCTGGGGGATGTCAAAGGAGTATTTAACTATTCCACTGTATCAGTGTTTAGGGGAGCAAAGAATAAAATACAAATAAAAAACAAAGCTAAGCCTCTGCATGTTCAAAAGAGAATAGATTTCCCGCTTCCTCTGAGTCCCTATTTAATAGATAAAACAAATGGTTCTTCAATAAGATAACTTTCTTAGCTCACAAATCGCCAACTATATGTTCCTTGCTGCCGCCTCTGGCGAAGGGCCGTCAATAGCATCTGGCCACACCTGTTACCTTCAGAATTTTGGGGAAAAATAAGCTAAAGACTCCTTTAACTCCATTATGACACATTAGAGAATTTTGTTAGACAAATTTGTGAATTGCTATAAGATGCATCAAATTCCTGATGAGTAATATTTCCAGCTGCCATATTTGTAGCAAAAGGTCTCATTTCCTGCTCCCTTATTGCTTTCTCATGCTGACAATGCGTATTAGTCCCAATCTAATCTTTCCAATTGACACAGGGGGCCTGAGCCATTAAGGAGAGCAAAGCATAAAAAAGTAGTAACTCTGTACATGGGCAAAGCCATGTTGCATTGGAGGGGGAGGTAAATTTAAAATGTGGGGACAGATTTATAGTAGAGATGCTCAGGCTCGGTTCCCCGAGAACAGAACACACCCGAACTTAGCAGATCCGAGTACCTTCGTGCGTCCTCGGAATTGAAAACGAGGCAAAACGTTATTGTTACGTCGTTGGATCTTGGGAGTTTTGGATTCTAAAAGTACCGCCCTCCACAGTGATCCAGCGCCATTTCACAGAGGGACACACAAGGGGTAGCAGAGTTCTTGGCAGTCTCGTGCAGTTGGGCAGCGTCATAGGTAGAAAAGAAAGAGGATTGGTAGCAGTGTTCTTCAAAGTCTCCAGTGACATTCAGGAGAGCTCCATTGTTCCATCGCTGAAATAGAAATAATAGGTCTGGCAGGCTTGGTCTTCTATATCTGCAGTCCTTGTTTGAAAGTGTATGAAAATAATATTGTGACCTGTGAGGCGGTCAAAATTGACTGCAAATTACTTTAAATTAGTGTTATTGAGGTTAATAATAATGTAGGGGGGGGGGGAAGCAAAAATATGTGATTTTAGCAAAAACAAAAATAGGGATTTTAGAAGGGGGGGGGGGGGGGGACAAAAAAAACCAATTCGGGATCCAAAACAAAGACGCAACGTTAATCCAGATCCAAAACCAAAACCAGAACACGTCAGTGAACCTCTCTAATTTATGGTTGGGGTAGGGCATGTCCTAGATCAACTTTATATTTCAGTGTAAAAATAAAGCTATCAAGTATTTGTGCACTACATAAAAAAAACCAGCCCGTAGTTAATTTATGTACAAAATAATAAACTAATTTGCACCCCTTTAATTGTAATGTGGTTTGACCCAGAGAACATTTACATATTTTTTTTTACCTTCCTTTGCTTAATGACTCAGGCCCAGAAAGGGTTAATCACAATCATTATCTGCAAATTAGCTTAGGGCGGCATAAACCCTTAACCAGGAACTGAGGTTAATGATCTCTCCGTGTTTGGGTGCGTTTCCTCCAGAAAACGCACACGTGTGTGTGTGTGTGTGTGTGTGTGTGTTAGGGAATGTAGATTGTAAGCTCCAATGGGGCAGGTACTGATGCGATTGATACCATATCCTCCATACAGCACTGCGCAACAGGATTCAATTGAAAAATAATAATAATTGACCAACATTTAAATCAGTAGAAGAATTGTATCACTTTCCATTAAATAAATGGTGGATGCATAATATTCCTCCTAGTAAGAACAAATTTCAAAATTCTGGAACCATAACAAAAATGCCACCAACGGCGCTGGCCTTTATAAACAAATCTGCATCTTGGGAAGTAAAGTAGCAAAATGGAAAGATCCTTGGCTGCATACTTGCAGCTTCTGAAGCATCAAAAGAGTGCTGGAAATTGGTACCCTGGGACTTACAACCATACTTGCCAACTCTCCCGAAATGTCCGGGAGACTCCCGCATTTTGCGAGAGACTCCCGGGTGAGTGTGGCAATCTCCCGAATTCCGCCCACTTCACTAGGAAGTGCCCCACTTCCTAGTGAGTGGGCAGAATTAGCTCCCAATTCTGGCCCCGCTCCCCGCTGTCAAATGACGCGTTTTGCGTCATGACGTCACGGGGGCGGGTCCAAAATGATGCGCATTTTGGAGACCCGCCCCCGTCACGCCCACCTCCCATTACAGGCTCCCTAAAAACAAATATTCAAAGTTGGTAAGTATGCTTACAACCACTGGACAGATGGGATTTCTGAACTTTGAGACAAGTTTCAAGCTTGTCATGAAAAATTGATAACTACACATTTAATTTCTCCACATTCTGGAATTTTTATATTGTACAGGTCACATACCTTCCAACTGTCCAGGACAGTCCAAGTTCTAATTGATTATCCCAACGTTCCGACAGTCAGGAGTTTTGCTCTGACTACCGGTACTGTTGGGACTTGTTTCCTACCTGCATTAATGCAAGGGTGTTTTTAAGTTTTAGCGCCATTCTCTTGTTTCAGCATTGTCCTCTACCAATTAGAATGTAAGGACCCTCTCTACTCTTTGTTTTAATGCCTGCAAATTTGTTTTTCATTTTTTTAAATCTACCTTCTATGTTCCCGTTGTATGTATCTCCTGTTTTCCTTACTGTATGGCACTGTGGTACCGTACAAATCAATGATAATTATAATGAAGCAAATATTAATTTAAGTATTGACTGCTTTTGTCAACATAAACCTAAAATAAAACATTGATATAATCTGTTGTCGTTCACACAATGAATTGAGCAGAGTCCACATATAAAATTTAAAAATGTTTTCATTGATTTACAAATACATACACGAGTGGGTAAAAGGTTTCACAGTTGGCTGATGCATGTCCAAACAAGAGCTTTATGCAAATTAAATAAAAAAAAAATATTTCAGGAAGTGGAAATGCCGACACTTATCCTGTCGACAAAAAAATGTCGACAGGGTAAATGCCGACACATCCTTGCTGCCTGCACGGTAAAAATGTAGACATTGTGATTGTCAACAGGGGAAAGGTTATGTGAAGGCTTAATGTCAACCAGAGCACTGTCATAATATGCCACAGAACTCTAAATTTGTCCAAAATAGACTAACCTATATGGACCATCCAGGTGAGATGGCACATGTTAGAAAGACCATCAAGAGTCTAAAACATAGTCTTACGTGGCAGGTATAGGAAAATGTAGCCTGGGCACTTAATATGAATTTATTGGAGGGGGTAAAAACCGAAAATACATTGGTCGAAGAAACCGCACATGAAGTCTCACTTACAATTTACCATCTTCCATACAAAGTGAAAGAAGATCTTATGGTCTGATGAGAACAAGGTTGGATATTTGAGCCTCAACGCTTGGCACAAGCCTAATAATGTGCACCATCCCAACATCATGGTCCATACGGTTAAGCATGGTTGTGGGAGCATAATGCTATGGGGATGCTTTAGAACTTATTGCAGGAGGAGTTTAAATACAAACAAATTTAAAAATAAAAAAAAAACCCAGCCAAAATGCAGTCAAAGCCAGCCTTCAATCCCATAAAGAATCTGTGGAATTATTTGAAAATTACTTTTCCCAACAGTCCCCATGCACATGGGTCAAATTTGAGGAATGTGGCTTTATTTACAGCTAAATAAGCTTCTATAAAGTACTAAATAACAAACAGACACTAACTGATTGTGTGAGTATTCTCACAATGTTTATTTGTGATTTCTTTAAAATAAAAAAATAAAAAAAGATTTACAGTTGTTTTTTTATTTTTTATTTGAGATTACAGAATGTTTTGAGTTGGACGGGTAAGTATCCCGAAATATATCTACTTTACTAACACAAATGTAAGAAAATTAAAAGGTAAAAAATACCAAATGAGTAAATATGATTTTATAACCACTGTAAATTATTTAAAAAAAATAAATAAATAATAATAAAAAAAAAAAACAACACACACAAAATAATTCCTATTGTATATAATTCGAATAAGGAGGCTATTAACTACAAAACATTATAAACTTACCAAGAGGAACTAAAAGTTGATTTAATTCTTGTTACTTTAATTAATTTTGTGATCAAAAATACAATTCATTTGTCAGAAGTAATGCATCCACCAACGCAAGCTATAGATTGTTCAGAAAACATTTTTGTTTTAGGCAATACAATAACTAAAGGACACATATTTAGAGTTAGAAAACAGTTTAACTAGAATAGAAGTTGTGTTTTTGAATAAAATTTTTATGTAAAAAAAAAAAAATATACAATTGTGTAATCTAAAATTACTTTTACTTTACGAAATAATTTCAATAATGAAAAAAAATCCAGAAATCTATTCTGTAAAAAAATAAATAAACTTCAATAGATTTATTTGGGTTACAAAATAAATTTTTAGAAAAAAAACCTTTATTCTATTTAAGAGCATAAGCTTACGTTGGCACACATATATTGCCTTCCTTTAAACATTTTTAATTTGTAGCACAATAGAAAATTACATACATGTAACCATGTAAAAAGTATTGTGTACATGACTTCTTAAAGGAAACTAAAACAGAATGGGAACATCAAAAAGCTGTGAAGTGCTGCATTCTGTTTTCTGAAAAACCTCCGTAGACCAAAGACTCATTTTACATAGGGATCAATGGACACAAAGACTGACTGCAGTAACACAGCATGTGCCCGAAGCCTTAGGAATTATGGCATTTGATTTGTGTTTAAAAACGGAAATTTGAACACAAGTATAAACATAGAGGTTGTTAACTAGCAGTTTTTATTTGTGTATGGGAGATCATTGAGAATGCTCCATCCATCTCAAATCTTACTTTTAAATGCTGTGTTCTGCCCAGAAAATTTTACCAGTCGAGTGGCATTAAGAAGTAGCCGGGTGGGGGCAGTTGTAATAATATTGAAAACATTTTGGAGGTTATTGCCCACACCTGCCATGACTTGTCAGGATAGTGGTCAGTGGTCTAACACACACTGCTGGCTGTATTCTAACACAGTGTCTGTTCTAATAGGAGAAACAATGGTTTATTCTATTATAATAGGATTCTATTGGGCTCCAAGAGTTGGGTGACAAGTAAGAACAGCTGGGTGGAACACCCGGGAAATAGGTGCTGGGGAGAACACTGAAATGGATTGAAGGTAGTAGGTCTAAAAAAATGTAGCAATACACACAAACACAGATATAGCACTGCAGTGTGTATGCCGATATTGGAAGCTATGCGTTCCGTAGTCAAATTCATTTATATGCGTTGAACTAGTAAACAAAAGTAAACAAATGTATTTTAAAATCATAGAAAACATGGAAGACATTTTTAAGCATCCTTATATTTACGATATGATCAAAACTCAATGGGATAGATTTACTAAAGATTCTAAAGAGAAAAATAGAAGATGTTGTCCATAGCAACCAATCAAATTCTACCTATCATTTCTAGAATGTACTTGATAAGGCCTGGCCAACCTGTGGCTCTCCAGGTGTTGTGAAACTACAAGCCCCAGCATGCTTTGCCAGTAGATAGTATTAAAGTAATTCTATCGTTTTTAAATAAGCATTACATAAGCGATTTGTGTTTCCAAAGCACAAAGTAATTTATTTTAGCAGATCAAAAATTTAGCAGTTCAATACATAATTATAATACAGTACAGCCAATACCAAAAGGTACATACATACTGCTGCGCTCGCTTGCGCTAGCTGCGCTCCCACTGGTACCAGCGTGCCGTACTTCACTCCAGAATACTGTGGTCAGAAAAGACTGAGGCCAGTGCCAGTTAGAGCTGTATTATATACACTCAGTGTTACAGTGAAAACAATGCAGATGGCGTGGCTTGCTTCTATTGGTCCAGGTATCAGGAAGGTCCAGAGTGCTCCAGGTCATAGGCCAATTCAAACCAAAATATCCAAAGGTGGGGGTCATCTCTCCAGGGGTTGTGCTCTGACTTTCCAGCCAAGAATCCAGTTACAACTAGTCTATTAGCATTTTATAGTCAGTATTTCTTTAAACATTTATTCCCTAACATCGCTAACTAGAGTATGCAATGTCCAATCTCTTTAGCGAAGGAACCGGGCAACAGCTGATGAATAGGGGATTAAAATGATACCAGACATGACACGTTTCCTGTAAAGAACCTTAAATAACACTAAAAAGTGTACATATAATCATAATATATAAACTAATAATAAACTAAATACTATCTGCTCACAAATCACTGTGGAATGGAATCAATATAAATATGAAATATATAAATAACTAAATGTTGTAGTGCGAGTGTGTGCGTGCGTATTTTACCGCGTGATCGCGCCATGCCACGTGTAGCGTGGCATACTGAGTGCAATCGCACGATAAAACAATATTAACCAATATACTTTCGTTCATCCAGTTATACGACTTCGACAATAGCCAGACAATAGCTAGCAGGGCATGCTAGGACTTGTAGTTTCACAACACCTGGAGAGCCAATAGGTTGGCCAGGCCTGTAGTAGATAAATGATAGCAACCAATTACAGTATATTATTTATCTAGTACATTCTAGAAAATGATAGGTAGAATCTGATTGGTAGCTATGGGAAACACCTCCACTTTTCTTTGTTTAGAAGTTTAAGTGAATCTACCCTTATTTATCTGTATTATTTAGAGACCCTGAAAAATGAATGCGGTTTATAAAATTGTGATCGTCACAAAGACTTGGCAGCAACTGTACCAATCATTAAGTGCAGTCACTGATGCAATGATATGTTCACAGGGTAAACAATAGTAGAGGTACATAATAGTATTCGTGTATGTCTAGCAACAGTCGTCATGTACGTTGCCATAAAACAGTGTCAATATTAGCGTAAAATATTTTTTCGCCAACACCACTATTGAATGCACAAAACAACTTAGAAAAATGATGTAATATTAATATGGTCCAACAATGAATAAACACAAAGACAGACCTTGAGACTTCGAGAACTGTGCAAACCTTGTTTTTATAATTACGGTAGGTTTTGTTGTTTCTTTTTTTTTTATTCTGTTTTTGGACAGATAAGGCAAGCTATATTTATATACTCATATGTAGATGCTTTTCTCCAAGAAATTGCTGGCTTATTATGCAGAGACTAAGACTATCTGCATGAGCCAAGCTGTAGCTGAAGCCAAATGCTGCTTTGTGATTGGCAGGCTGCCACTAAGCTCCTTAGAGAGTAAACCGCCTCGCATTTATAGAAATATTGCTTTGTACATTACATGTTCCATGTGAAAGAACAACCTACAGCCCTCTGAACAGTTTTATCCACTATCTAATTAATATCCCACTGCAGAGATTAAGATTTTCATATACACAAAACACCACCTTTGACAATAACTAGTCAGCATGCCTTTGTGAGCTAAGGCAGAATTTCAAGGGTATACAAAATAAATAATTTTAAAAAAAGGAGGCTATTGACTTTTGGGCAACCCTTAATTCAGTTAAGTCCCCTCCTCATTGGTTGGGGGTCACACCATGAACATTGCTAATACCCATTTCATGAGCCATTTCCAGTCCCTTTATTCCGCATTCTCTACTATTGATAGAAAGTGTAAGTTGCCAAACTATTGGGTATCCATGGGGTTAGGTGCTACGTTTGCCCCCTTCCAAGACCCTAGTCAAAAGAGCAGAGCACTGGTCTCTTCTGAGCATGCGCTGGTACGGGACACGCACGCTTAGAAAATGGAACACTTCTCTTTTTACAACAGAGCAGGGGACCAACGATGCATCGTCAGTACCTTCACCCAAATTTTGCTATAGGGCCGATGATGCACTATTCAGCTTCAGAATGTAATAAATAATTTCTCATGTCCAGTTATTAACCACATTAGTGAAAGTGAAAAAAGTGCCAAAGAGTGACCATCCCCTTTTCACAAACACATCCAAAATTATCTGTGTCTTAGTTTTAAGCACTGCATTAAAAAAAAAAAAAAAAGATATGAAACATTGTCTGTGTCAAATTCTTTGTATCAACTATTTCTATTTATTATTAAATATTGTTTAAGCCCACACAATTGTTGCCTCCAAGCGTATCGGTCAGTGGTTCCCAAACTGTGTGCCGCGGCTTCCTGGGGTGCCACGGACAAGTGCCAGTGGTAAGAAAGTCGGGGGACTCCTTGGTAATTATTTTGGCTTAGGGGTGTCTTGAATAAATAAATGAACTTTTACATGTTGTTCATCTCATTGGGTTTCCTTTCAGAATTTTCCAATCTGCATTCTCCAATACTACACCAATTGTTACGAACACAACAGAAACCAAAACCCCACATACGTGTAAAATGACTAGAGCTGGATGGGTTGACGCTATCACTGCTGTCTGCACTTTCGCTGCTGGAAACGTCGTCATCAGATTCCTGGACAGAAGAACAGGGTGAGGATCCATCGACTTCTTCAAACTTCCTCTTTAAAATTCCACTCATAGCTGCAGCACTATCACATCTACCTGAAAACAGAGAGAACGCAGGTCATGGTTTACCATCATTATATATTTGGCAAACTCAATCATACGTTTTTAACTGTTGTAATCAAAAGTAGTTCATGATAAAAATAAAATCTATAATAAAAAAAAAAAAAAAAAAAGGGAATATATATAGCTGCTCAAAAGTAAATACAACGTTGAACACCATAACACTTCATTAGTCTAAACTACCCAAAAACTACCCTGATTGGTTTCTATGGGTTACAGCACATGTATTCACACTGCACCATGTTTATAAATGAACACCAATAAGTTAGTGCGATAATTGTGAATTGACATAATTTGCAGGTTTAGCAGCAGAATATTATGAATTCAACTGTCGTTTCTCTTACTCAGTTTCCACACTGTAAGGGGTGACTCCTATGCATCAACATCCCCATTTAGACAAATAGTTACATCCCAAATGCACTCAAATCACGCTTAGAGCTGCCCAAGTCTAAGACAGAACACACTGCTTTTGTTCACCAAATATCATGACAATCCCAGTAGAGAGGGAGATGAGAATTGGGACTGTTTGGCAGGTATATATACGTACCATTGTTTAGTTACACTATATATTTAATTATTCTTTGGGATTTACTTCTAATTTAAGAATCTTGTCTAAGTCATTAAAAAAAACAACATCAATTTTCAAAGTGCGCATTTGAAAGCGATATATGGACCCTATATACGGACTTATGTCAGTTCTACAGTCTCAGGTCTGGCCTGCACGATGATGCCATTATGACTTTCCACAAAGTAGTCTGCGCTACATATACTTTATGCTGTTAATATAGAGGGTTATGGGTCTAATTCAGCAAAATTGGTATGTGGGGTGAATTTGGACCCAGCACAGGCTGTGCCTTAAGCTTACTTCTTAAAGTCTCAGGTAATATAAGGAGATGGAAACACAAGTGGCAGGTGGATTCGGCAGCAGTAGGACTTCCTTCGCCAAACGTGAATCGATCACATGACGTCTCTCCATGTCCCCATGCCAATTGTGTTAAACGAGACGACACAGCCAGGGTTTTCCTATCCCCATCACAGGTAATAAATATGATATATCTCATATTTCAAAATTGTGCTATAAGAAGGCTATATGCATGCTAAAGTTGATTATATATTCCAGAACATGGAAAAGACCCTACCCCACTCTTTAGAGACTACAACATGACCTTCATACCAATGAAGCATGGTGATTACAGAGCAACTGCATGAACGAAAACTCATTTGCCTCTAACCCTGCCACGCTGCCCTTATTAAAAGATGCATCCAACAATAGACTAGAAATATAGTGGAAGATGCATTTTGTTTTTATGAATATTTTCTTTTTCGAAGTCTATCCAGTTTGATATTAAAATTACAAAGATCTTTTCCTAGTACCTTCAATACCCATCAATTATAATCTCAGAGAAACGGTTTTCTATTGTAAATTTTTAATGTCACTGCCACCCCAATGATCACACAGGTGTATCCCAACATTTATCCAAGTCAAAATCAGGACAAAATAAACTCAGCCCCCAATTCAAGCAATCTAATTTAAAACAGAGCTACTGTGAAATGTCAAGTTGCAGAGATCAATGTTTTTTCTCCCTTTATACTTCATATCTGAACATTCCAATTTTGAAGGTAGTGGCTCTATCTACATGTCATACAGCAGGCAGAAAACATAATAGTTTTAAAACATGCGCGTTACCAGAGTCCTTATATGAAGTCAGCATTTGGGTTTTGTTACAGCAAGAAAAAAAGTCACTTTAACCTATGATTATAAAAATCAATGAAATAAATATGAAATGACCTTCTAGATTCAAAGTGAAGAAGAGCAGTTCTTCACTTCACATGTCATCCTATCCCTAAGGTGCCCTTCAATTTTAGAAGGCCCTTTCAAATATTAGAACAGAACAGAGTGAAATACAACTGCTATTGTATGTCGATAACAATCTTAATTTAAAACAACACTGAGGAATGTGAGACGTCTTGTAGACCAAACATAATATGTTTCATTAAACCAGAGATACAGAGTCCAGATATTTTTAGATATCGTTTTGTTTGCTATGACCACTCAATATTTTAATAAAAATGTTTTAATAGTTTTAAACCTAAATTGGCTGGTACAGTCTTTTTTTTTTTTTTTTTAAATAGTTCATCTCATCCATATACTATGATTGTCAAAATAAGTAAACCCAATGAAGCCTGGTACATGATGCAACTGCAATGTCCTGGTTCCCTAAATTGAGCAGTAAGGGGTAGCAGTTAGAAACATTCTGTGAGTAACTAACCAATGTTTAACAGTCTGTCCATCTGGAATTTTGGATTAAGAACCTGACTAGAGTTCTATGAAGTTCAATAAAGTTCATCTATGGAACACAAGAATAGCCAATCAAAACTGTTTTCTCGTGCTTCAGCCAATCATAGGCAAGTGGCTCTGTCCATGAATAACCAGACCAATTCATCGATTACCAATGCAGCTCCACTATCTGAGTTTTTAATTGTCCCCGTTTGGAATATTGTTGGATTACTACAGAAGAAACAGGTAAGAGAGACTGAGCTACAGCTGATTGACTAAAGAGGTACAGAAGTAGGTGTAATGGAAAGGTACCCCCCTACCACCTACAAGCATAGAACAAATTACAAGCATATCTTTATTACAACAACAACAAAGAAAAACATATTAGAGTGTGACACTAGAAAGTGTTTTTGAATTGTAGGAATTGAGAACTACTTGAGAACTATTTTTTCTATGAAAAGAATTCTGGAATGAGTAATGACCCACGTTTTTATCCCCCAATACAGTAAGACACACTCATGAGATTAATCAAAAGGGATTTTATCAGTACGCTAACAATTTTTTAAATTGTATTAGCCCAGCTCTATTGAATACTCATTATTCACTCAACACTGGCTAATGCAATTGGAAAGTAAGTGGGGAAATCATGGATAGACACCAAACTCAAGAAAAGAAATGAATGCATAAATAAATAATATTTTACAATTTATATGATAATTTGATCAGTAGACGTTCTATTAGAGGGAATATTCCATTGGAATATTTTGTTGGCAATACATTTTTAATTAACGCAGAGTAAAGGGATTTATATGGAGCAACTTTGAATGCAGAACCTGGTTTCATTAGTTTTGATAAACAAGTAACACAGTAAAGCTGGTCACTTCTTCAGCTATCCACCCTCCATTAAGTTTGTCTACAGATGTCACCTATGGCTATTTCACGACACCTAATAAGCTGATGCTTGAGTTTATTTACATACCCAGAGCTGGTATCTCATTGACATATTAACCATCTACGCCAGCCACATTTCCACAATCTAGTATTTATTTTGTCTTGTTTGGAGCAGATGATTCATTGAACACATCACAGCTTGTGCATACAAGAAAATCATTCTGTGCATTCAGTTCCTGCAAATAAATGGACTAAAAAAAAAAAAAAAAAAAAAAAAAGAGTGAATATATTCCTTCTGTGATAAAGCAGATGTGTGATGTCCTGGAGGGAAACACTCGCTAACGTATGGCCAACCTTCTGGATGGTCTCCTTTCTTCCCATGGGCAGCGCACAAAGTGCTTTTGTCCAATGTTTATGGTTCGGTGTCTTTCAGATGTTCTCACCATTGGGCTTTTCAGCATTTTGTAGGTTATAAAATCAGTCTAAATTAATTTATATGAGATAAAATCACCTCCTGCTGTACATTATAATGAGATTGCAGGTTAACAAGACATGTGTGACTACATAAAAGGCGTGAGGTCAAAGGTTATTATACAGGTGATGGAAATCCGGGGTGACTTCAAATATCCATAATAATTCACATTATCAGATGTGTTAATCCTTATAATGAATGACAACTTTACACATATGTTATAAACCCCTATATTAGGATCCAGCTAAGACAGGAAGGGGGGGGGGGCAATATAAAACTTGGACAAGTTAAAATTCAAATCGATTAGGAATCAGAGTAACCTCACAAATAATATATGGCGGTTGTGTATCAAAATAAAGTATGTGTCTTCGTATACTTTAATGCAGGATGCTTATTTTTCTGTCATGTCCTATGAAATATTTGTCTAAATAGGCCACGCAAGTGTGCTGCCACTCTTACCCTGGGCAAACAGTGGCAAAGTGCAATAAGAAAACAAAATTGACAAAATGAAGGTAGCTGTAAAATACTGAAGAAGAGGTAATGGAGCTCTCCCTGACAACAATCATCATGCAAAATTCACTCAGATAAGAGTTAAAAGACAACTGTGAGACAGGTGGAGATTTCGTCTTTGAGCTTTGTCAGCTTCTGAGGGACGGTTTTCCGTCAGCTCCAGGGAATAGTATATTGTTGGCCAGAGCCAGGTGTATGTTGATACCAAACCTATGAATTACTGCCAGAGGCAGAGATTTGACGTCAATTAAAAAAAAAAAAAAAAAAAATCAATGGTAGTTTCCTCCGAATAGTCCAGTATAACAAATTGGAGAAAGTAAAACAGACACTTAGGACTCTACACAAAATCTTTGGAGTGGATACAAGACAAGAATCTTAAACATTATTTAGACAGAAAATCACCACCTGGTCTTTGTCTCATGAAAATGTCTGACCATGTCATGGCGTAATAAAATGCTAACCACTCAACCACCATACGAAGGCGAGTAGGCGACAGGATGCAAAAAGCCTCAAGCAACATACTGAATGTGTTCAGGGAACAAGGGCTAGACATTAATGAGGCTAGAATGTTCCACCATCTGTCTTGCCACGTCTATAGAACACAATGACACATGATGTTTGCAGTTACGTTTTAGGATAGCGTACACACATACAATCCAATCAAGGAAGAGAGAGACAAGCACTGTGTTCTGTGCTGTGGTAGCAGCCATAGAAGTGGGACTGTGTCTCAGGAGGAGCACCAGAAACATGGGGATAGAAATAAACGCATTTTATTAAAGATCAATTATAATTAAAAAATAGTTAGCGAGGCCAGGCTTAGAAGAATGGAGGACCAGTGTCAGAGGCAAGTTGAAGCACCCAATGCCCAGTGTAATTAAGATGCATAAAAGCAATGCAATTCATTAAAAATCAGGCTCTTTATTCCTTGCGTCCTCCTCCCGTCACCTTCCTGTTGCTTCCGGCACTCCAGCTTCATTTCTCAACCTCGACCCTGGGCTCTGGTCTCGGTCTGCTCCCCTCCTTTCCCCTCCATTACTGGTTCTGGTCCTGCTAGTTGCACCCCCACTCCTAGGACCAGACCCATCCTACTTTAGTCCACTCCCCACCTCTCTTCCTTCCCCTTTCTGGCTTCCAAGCGTTCTTTTTTCTCTCATACCTCTCTGCCTGGTCTAGCTGTCCTCGGCCGGGTTGTCAATTCAATTGCACTTTGCATAAAGCAAAGTGCAAAAAAACAGTAATAATAAAAAACTGGTTCTAGCAAACAAAATAATTAGGGGGAAGGTCAGCAAGGTCATGCTGCATGTGACACTCCTTATGATCAACCCACTAAACAGAAGCCATTTCATTGAAATGATGCTTTTCTTGAATTAAACTTTCAGTTGTCAATTATTTTTGCTGCCATTGATTTTCAAGGCACCACAGTGCTTCCCAGTGCCAGGTATTGGAGAAAACAGGGTATACTTAAAACACAGACATACAATGGTCAGCAAGATAATTGCTGTGAAAAATAATTGATGCGGAAAAAAAGGAAGAGGGGGCACAGCACATGACAGAGCTGCCAATCTAGTAAGAAAAGGGAAAAGCTGAGACAAGAGAAGCAAGTGTGGGAGTAGTATAGGTGGAAGAAGTGTAAGTTCTAATAATAGAGATGGGGTTTAAGAAAGCATTGAAAGATTTGAATGCTGGGGGAGAGTCTGGTAGGAAATAAGCGGGTAGCAGTACAGAAGGCAATGGTGAAAAAGGGCCATTAGAGACAAAGCGAGACTTAGATCAGAGATGAGGTTTCAGATGTTTTTAGGCGTGGTGTTGGTGAGGATTTTTTATGTGAGGCTAAGTAATATGAATTGCATTCTGGAGGATATGGGAAGTCATTGTTGGGGGGGTGGTATTTACAGAGTGGTGTAGCAGGTATGTAGTGGCGAGAGAGAAAAAGCAGCGTTGCCATTGCATATAAACTGAATTTAAGCGTATAAAGCTTGATGAGGGAATGCCAGGTAGAAGGAGGTTGCAATAGTTGAGGCGGGAGATGAAGGAATGGTTGAGCGTTTTGGATGCATCTTGGGTTAGAAATGGCCTATTTTACCAAAAAGGTGGTGGACACAGGATTAGATGTGAGAAGTAAAGCAAAGAGCAGAGTCACGAGAGACACCAAGGCCGTGGGATTGGGAGCCGTAGGGAATCGTGGTGTTGTTAAACGTTGAGAGAGTCTCTGGGAGGAGAAAAGATACGTTTTGGAGATGTCAGAAAGACAGGTGGTCACATTAGATAGTAGAGGAGAGGTCAGGGGAGGAAATGTAGATTTGAACGTCATCAGCATAGAGACGATACTGGAGGCTCAAGGAGCAAATTAGTTCACCAGGAGATGTGTACAGTGATAAAAATAAGATAGTGGGAGTGGCGATGAGGATGACCCAGAGACGCTGTAGGAGCAGCTGTATAAATAGGAAGTGAATCAGGAAAGAACAGTATCACAAAGGCAAATGGAATTAAGGGTGTGCAGGAGAAGAAGGCGATCGATAGTGCAAAAGCCGCAGAGAGGTCCAGGAGGATGAGTATGGAGAAGTAACTCTTGGGGGTATATTTACTAAACTCCGGATTTTAAAAAAGTGGAGCTGTGCCTATAGCAACCAATCAGATTCTAGCTGTCATTTTGTAGAGTGCACTAAATAAATGACAGCTAGAATCTGATTGGTTGCTATAGGCAATATCTCCACTTTTTTTTTTTTAAACCTGCAGTTTAATAAATAAACCCCTTAGATTTTGCTATAAGCAGGACACTGATCACCTTTGTGATGGCATTTATACGTTTCATAATAAAAATGTATTTTAATCCACCTACAGATTTTCCACAGACAAAATCAACTGTGCACATTTTGTTTCTATATGCAAGTGCATAAATACAGAATACAAAGACACACAGACACACACACACACTGGTTGAAGTAGATTGGTATACAGTGATATGTTAAGCTGTCACTTCTCCTACTGCTTTGACTGCAAGACTATGAAATTCCACCCACTACATTTTACATACCGTTGCTTCTAAATTTCTACCTAGACCACTGTATGTATTTTTTTTTTTTAATGAAAGGAAGGGACGAAAACAAGAACAGCTTCATAAATTATATTGAATCAGGAAATCTTGTAAAACCGCTGAAACAGATGACACATGACACGCTCTAGCTAAAGCGGGCCTGATTACAACACGTTTTACAAGATTATACACAGTGTTTTAACATATTAGTCCAGTACCTTTATTGGCAATAAATTGATGGCCATTGGGGCCAGTATAATATGGCTAACCAGTCCTGGTATTATTTGCATGGCTTTTTTTGTGCCATAGTTGCACCAGTACCAGTTTTGTATTGTATGTCTGTGTCAATCATTACTTTTTCAACCGCCTAATATGTGCTTCTTTTACACATATACAGTAATGGAAATAAAGGGAAGAGGCCTACTTTATAACGCATGAATCTACTCTACTGTTCATCAGCATGGTGATGCTATACCAATGCCATATTTTGATTGTTAGGCAGTGTCATGCATGACAACAAATAACATTTATTTATAATGGGGCAGTAAACAAATGTGGCCTGCAGACAGACCTCACCCGGACATATACAGAAATAGCACCCACATTTTACCAACCACAAGAACAGCAAACCATGTTTAAGAGATGCTCTGTTCGCAAGTTATTGATTGGTAACAATAAGTGTTTAAAAATACTCTATGACAAGGTGAACACTAGTGGTAATGTTCCATTGAAGTGGATTTAATTTTGCTTTGGCATTGCTAGCAGAATGGCATTAAGAGAATAACTTGCACTCAATGTTAGCATGTCTACCCCATAGGGCACAGTCAAGAAACAAAATGCTAATGTGTCTTGAGCCAATAGAGTTGATGGCATCCCTGCAATCTTAATGCAATGTAAACACTGAACGCTGTAGTTGGCGATTATTGGCTTTGGCAGAGGTTGGCAGGAGAGGTTTCAAAAAGAGGGGATGCATTTGGTCCGTAGAATCTCCAAACGGTTTTGTTTTTTTAAAACCTCTCCCATCCATAGCTGGGAGCAACTGACATTCCTCCTTACCACCCCCCCCCCCCCCCCCAAAAAAAAAACCCCATAACATAACAGGATAACCCCGGAACCCCAATAGTTCAAGATATACTTACCTCCAAGGGCTTCAAATCCTTGGTGCATTATGATAAGAGTTAAAATATAATAGATGCTGAATCATATGCCTTGACTGAAGCTTAATGGATGTCCTCTAAGGCATATTTATAATAAGAACCATTTAGATTACACATTCACTCTTAATAAAAATCCCCATGAAAATGTGTTAATCAATGGGCAATTTTTAAACATACCATTAATCATTTCTATTTACTAATAATTAGTTTACCTATATCAGGTTTGCTCGTCCCATATTTTTCTCAACTGCTTTATTTCACAAACATGCAGTCTTTTGTTTTTGCTTTTAGTAATAAAAGAAGGTAGATAAGGAATATACAATATAAATGCATGTTATAGGCTTGCAGCATGGGGAATATTTAGAAGTCCTATGCACAGTAATGGCTTAATTTAAAATTAGTGTGTGCATATTTTTTTTTTCTTTGTTCACCTATGACACAGGGAACAGGATTAATCCGTTCATCATTTAACTCACTGCACTTGTTCTAGGTCATAAAATAGTTAACTATGCCCTTTTGCCTAATTAGCAAGGAAGCTTTTCAGAAGTTACCCATTATATTCACTGGCACATTGAAGGTAATCATGTGGGTTTTTGGACAATATCTGATTTCGATCACAGTAGGAGCTTAGCCCTGTAGATGAACCAAGGCATTTCAGTGCTGAGTATTCAATGGGCACACAACAGAGAGAGATTAATTGACAGATAACACAAGCTGCCCAATGTTCAGTTCTACCAATAAACAAAGTATAAAAAAAAATAATAGTAATAAAAAAATAATATATATCAGTAGAACATTTTAAAGGCTACACAGCTAAGAAAATAAAAACACATTATCTTATAATAATAAAGACAAAACAGGAACACAGTCTTGGACATTTAATTCTTTGCAGAGAAATACACTGCATTTACATGGTAGAAAGTAAGTTCCAATCACTACAAATAGTGTTTTATTTGGTTGAAAAATTCGGCTGACCCAATGAACAAAAGAGCAGGAGATACAGATGTTGCAGCACAATGTCAGATATATCTTAAGGTCTGAAAAATTCTATGACACGTTTATATAAATGAATTGAGAATTCTATGCCTAAAATACAGGTGATTGTTATGGTTGGTAATATATATTTAAGTCTAGGATTAACTATATGAATATATATTAGCAAAGGTTTACAAGTCATTGTATCCTTAGTTGTTTAGCAACATATAATTTCATAATCTCTAATGCCCTTTATGTAATTTCCCTTAATTACTAAATCCCTATTTTATATTACAGTTACAGATTCAACGTATATTTCTCCCACTGTTAAACCAGATAAGATCAGTCCATGTGTAAATCATTTTGGTATCTTTTAACGAGTGATGTTTTTCTTTAAACAGAATCATACCCTGTACAAGGATCAGCTAGTTTAAATGATGTCATTCATAGATGATAAATGTAGTCCCAAATTATTGTGCAAGTCATACAAACCAGAACTCTACACCTCTTGCCATTTGAATAAAGAAACGTAAATTTCAGGCATCTGGTTACAAAGCTTCATACAATGGGAAATGATTTAATACCAGATGCTTAATCTTTTAATTTGATCTAGGCAATAAAGTGTAAATTATAAAAACAAAAAAACTCACATATGGGAAATTACAAAGCATTATTCGGACAAGATTTATTTTCTTGCATCCAGATCTATAGGTTGTAATCTATTGATGCACTTAACAATCAATCACCCCGCAGGGACCATAACATTATTGATTATTTTATCAGCCTAAAATAGCTCACATCATTATTGGCCTGTAAGATTTACTATACATCACTGCGTATATATATATATATATATATATATATATATATATATATATATATATATATATATATATATACACACACACACACACACATAAATACACACATTCTAATTAATAGAACAATAAGAAATAAAAACATTAATATCACCACTTTAAAAAATATATTCCTTTACATTTGTCAGACATGGGTAGAGTTTGTGTTTAGAATTTTCGGCTGCGTTAGATATGGCTAATTAAGGCCCAAGATCTTTCAGACCAGATCTACACTACTTCAAGGCAATATGCACACTCGCTTTTCAGCAAAGACTATGCAGTAACAACCAGCATTTTTTTCCCCCCTATTCAGCTTTTCATTAGTACTCTGACCTTTGATCCCCAAGGCCGTCCCCCTGTCTCTGCAGTTAAACCTACGGTCATATAATTTACATATTGCCTGTACAGTACCAAACAGCTGAAAAGAATAGGATTATATGACATGACAACTATATACTATATTGCACTTAATTACTGACAGCCAACACAGTGCTGTATTATATTAAGAATGCAGACTGCATTTTCTGGATTTATAATTAAGGAATTGTTTTGGTCTACCGGATAACATTCAAAAAAAAACATCCTTGTTTATTTCACTAGATTTTAACAATGTGTTGTGTCTCTGCACTTTTGCAGTTGACAAAAACTTCATCATCTCCAATGTAGCCAATGTTTAAGATTTGAATGGAATATTTGAATCACACACACAATTAAAAGGGAATTGTTAAGTTACATTTCAAATTAAACCTAAATACTGCCTTACTGATTGGCTCTCACGCTGAATGAATGTCTAGTCAGCAATTGTAATGTAAATTGTCCTAAAAGACAAAGGAACTTTAATTGAAAGCTGACAGCGCAATACAGAAAATGAAAGCTTTGGATGGGGTTGTGGTAGATGATAATGAACTAGTTAGTATAAATACAATGGCCAGTTTCTGAATTCTAGTATAAACTGGGATTTTGCAAGCAGAAATGTATGAGACAACATCGAAGTGATAAACACTGAAAGTAACATTGCAAAAAATAAAATATTAAACCCCCATCCCCAACATTATGATGCCTATAACTTTGCTCCAATAAAAACAATGACACAATGCAGTGGTAAATATCTAAATGTTTAAAAGAATATGCACAAAATAGGTTTTGCTTAGGTCTGCATATTTATAAAACAAATCACATTTACAATATATTTAAAGAAAAAAAACCAAAAAAAAAACCACAAATATGGATGCATTGTTTTGTACGATCATGTAATGTAATATTATAAATATATAAACCATTTCATTATTTGCAAATGTTTTCCACAATTGGACAATCCTTATATATGTTTGCACAGGCCATTCAAAGACAAACGCACATAGATTAGCCTACTACTATGTGACTGAAAATGTATTCCCATGCACAATGAACATAACCACAGCAACTGTACAAAAATTATAGAAATGAAATTATCTACCAATACATGCAATATAATCTGATAAGAGACCAGAAATAACTGACCTGCTCAAACTGCAGACCCCCAATCCATGCAATCTTTATATGCAGCAATCCTAATTGCAATCCATGGAATGTTGATAACTGATTTAGAACACTGCACATTCAAGGTTATTTGTTGTCTTCTGTGTTTGAATAAAGCTTTTTTTTTTTTTTTTCAATTTCCCAAAGTAGTGTTTTACAGCTAGTAGCATATGCTTTATTGTCCACTGTTAAGAGCTCCAGTCTGCACAAAGACTCATTACCTAGTGCCTGTAGAACAGCAAATGTCTCACTGAGCCTGCCTGTATGGTGATCACATGGGAGACTTGTCTGGAAAAAAAAAAAACGCCAGGCAAATGCATCCACTGATTTCACTGTCTACAGATATCAGCTGAATCCTAGCAAGAGGAAAGTCTAGCAAATCAGCCAAGCTGTTTGAAGTCATTAATCCACTACAAATCATCTAAAATCCTCAAACAACATGGTTTTTTTTAGCAAAGGCAAAAAATGTAATCAGTTGTCTCTTGAAGGGATTTCTAGTAAATTAGCAAAACAGCCATATAAAACAGTTCATACATGATTTTTATAGGCATTTTGTCCAATAATACAATATGATATACAAGGCATTATTTCAGGACAATACAGGGTCAATCATCCACAAGAAATATATTTTTGGCATTTCATTATTCCATTAAAATTAATCTATGTATGTAAAATTGCTAAGTCATATATTTAAGCAAGTTATTTATTTTCTGTATACTCAATAAGTGGCACTCGAAATATAAGATTTTAATTTGCAGATAATGTTTAAATCCAATTGGATATTATATGTTTAATAATAATAATGGCTGCACATGTGCAATAATATAAAATTACAAGTGTTAATGTTCATAAGATAAATAGTTTTATTATTGTTTTATATGCAATATCGATGTTCGAATGAAATAAATACTAAATGGATTATTCGAAGATCTGGAATATTCTTTATTGTTTTGAAACATCAATATCAACAATTAAGCAATTAAAGAGCACCTGACACAATGGAGGCAGACATTTTTTTGGGGAGAAACAATGTTCCTGTATTTATAGTATCAATATTCATGAAGTGTTGTTCCCTAATTGCTGTTTTATTTTCATGAACATTAGTCCATAAAAGGGCTACCACTCTATCTAGGTCAGGGGTAGACAACCTGCGGCTCGCCAGGTGTTTGTGAAACTACAAATCCCAGCATGCTTTGCCACCTATCTGCTGGTTATCTACTGGCAAGGCATGCTGGGACTTGTAGTTTCACAAACACCTGGAGAGCCGCAGGTTGCCTACCCCTGATCTAAGTGATAGGTGCACTTTAGGTGTCTTTATAAAATGCCATTAGACATGTGCACGTGGGTGTACGAAGTTAGTAGTAGTGCTAGGCAGCAGCGGAATAGTGTGTTGCCTGGTCCCACAGTAAAATTTAGATAGGGGGGCCCACTATGCCATTCTCACCTCCGCATTCCTCCCCCAACATTTAGAATCCCAAAAGCAGGACAAAATAAACCCTGCCGCTATTCCACCCACAAATGGAGAAATTTGGTTCAAACTCCACCCAGTTTCCTGTTAAGCCGCTTTTGCAGTCTGCGAATCGGAATATCCCTCCAAAATCGGGACCATTGGGAGGTATGGCTCTGTGGCCCCAGCTCTGCTGTAATAACCAGAAGAGGTCTCCACTCTGCTCTCTCTTTTGAAGGTGGTTCAGGGGAAATAGGGGGTGTGGCTACACCGCCCGAAGGTGAGGGGGTGGGGCCCTCATCTTCTGGCCATGTAGCCACACCCCCTATTGTTATGCCCCTGGTGTTAAGTCTCATATACAAGGGTGTTGAACAATAATGCCAGTAAAAGTGTATATAATATCTTGTACATTGACCTTACTTTTAACAGAGCGTTAGAAACGTTTTCCTAAATACTTCCTAAAACATATTTACTACATACTTAATGAATGTTCCCACAGAAGTCAGTTATGTTTTACAGTGTGTGAACACCGTAGGCAACCTCTAAAGTGGCGGAAAGCAATCCCTTGTCACGAAGCGTGTGCACACCTCCATTCGCTTTCATTATTTTGTCGACTATCAGTGCTCAAATTAGTTATCATCATTATCATTTATTTATATAGCGCCACCAATACAGCAGCGCTGTACAATTCAATGGGCTTTGACAATGCGCACTGAAGGCTTACAATTAAGGAGCATGTTTATGATTCCTCACTCTGCATTCCAATCACGTTTCTAACAGGCACTGAATGCTTTATAGAAAAAAGAATCTGGTCTGCATAAGGCCTTTCTCTGACCCAAGTATTTTTCTTTCTGAAAGCTTCTGTTTTCTCCTAGATTAATTGCACATACTACAGTATATTGATGACAAGCACACTCCACTCATACAACAATACATGCAGCTTATTCATTAAGCAGACTGCTCTCCATGTAAAAATCTCATCCATGTCTCAGATGAGTAGAAATTAACAGCTGATCCAGTTTCATATTCTTTAAAATATACGTGGGAGGGATGTATTTCCTAGAAGAACAAATGTAGAAATGTGTACACAGAAATTATGTATTACTAGAAAGCTTTAATAGATATATTTTATGCATACAATACTATGGCTGTAGTCTCATTAACCAACCCTTCTTTATGCGTGTGCACGTGTGCCTATATTTATTTTATGGGGTTTTTTGGGAACGTTTCCGGGAAAATGATTCTGGGCCTGATTCATTAAGAAACTTAAATTCCGATTTGTGCCCTATTTTGCGCAAAATTGCACTTTGAGTGCTCAAAAAAGGACAATACACCAGTGATCCCTAGTACTTTTAATTTGTTTTTGAATGGAAATGACACTTCTGACAGCCTATTATGTACAGTAAGGGCGTGCCAAGGTTGAGCGCACACATCTATCCGATTCCAGCTCTGGGCATCTCTCAGGTACCTGATTTTCAGTCGTATTACTTACACCAGCTACAGGGTAGGTGTAAGTGCTGAGTGATAGTGATGAAGGACGTGTATGCATGCTACAACATGTGTTTGCAGTTAGGAGCAACTGTAAAAAGTTATTTTATATACAAAATTCATTGAGAACATCTCAATAAAGTTGGGAAAGTTGGGAAGGGGGAAAAAAAGTTTTTTTTCTTTAATGTCTTTTTCTTCATGATTAAAATATTAACAGGTGGAGACAATTGATTTTCTTTCTGTGCGTTCTGCTAGGACTTTATATTGCACATATGTATTGTTCGTATCCTGCAGCGTGTAGTCTGTCACAATGTAGAAAGTGCTGTATATGCAGAGCGTACCTACACCATACTTGCCTACTCCTGGAGGAGAGGTCATGTGACAGGACAGAAGGTGGGAGGAGGCCTGGTGACGCCATGTGTTACCATAGTCCCGCCCCCTGCTAGGAAATGCCTAAATTCACGGCATTTCATAGCAGGGGGTGGGGCTTAGTGATGTGAACTCGTGTTATTGAGCCCCACCTCCATCATTTCCGGGAGGATGCCTTCCCTTCCGGGAGTCCGGGAGAACTCCCCGAAATTAGGGAGTCTCCCGGTATTTCCCGGAGCAGGGGGTGGAGGTTAGTGATGTGAAATCGTGTTATTGAGCCCCACCTCCATCATTTCCGGGAGGATGCCTACCCTTCCAGGAGTCCGGGAGAACTCCCCGAAATTCGGGAGTCTCCCGTAAACTCTGAGAGTAGGCATCCTCCCTGAGGTGATGGAGGCGAGGCTTAATGATGCAATTTCACATCACTAAGCCCCACCCTCTGCTATGAAATGCTGTGACCTACACCTGTATTCAACAAGAGGCATTTCTCCAGAGCTGCTTGCAACTGAATAAGGTCGTGCATATGCCCAAACTAAGTGCATTTTGCGTGCCTTGATAAATCAGGCCCTAGTTTTGCTGGCTTGCTGATCTACCCAAACAATACCCATCGCGAAAGGTCACTTCAGTGTCCAAACTACTAACACTGGAGAACCGCCCCATTCATTGATTTAAACTTATTTTTTTGTACTAAGATATTGCTCAGTTAATCTAAATTTTTATCTCCAATTACTCATGAGGAAGAGGACATTGGGACTGTATTAATTATTTTTTACTTTTGATTGAATACTTTTATTACCATGTTGCACCTACAAAACGTGCAACAGGAAAATACATAACTCACGGCATTAAAAATATAATATGTGACCAGATCTCCACACACCTCTGAGATAGTGGAAAATCAAGTCCTTTTGTGGGGAGAAAAACTCTATGTTTCCTCCTACAAATCAGGGAGCTACACCTCTAAGGGGGAAATTCAATTAGCCGAGATGTTCATGAACATCGCGGCTGCACAGTTTTACCGTTACTATGGTAAAAATAAACGCTCAATTTTCCTCACACCTCTATGGCGGATATTTCAGTAAAAATATGCGTGCATAGTGTCTCCAGAATGCCCATGAGACACTACGTGTTGATTTGAATCCTTCCCTAAATAATCCTTCTCTACTCCTTTATCCTAAATGTGGCATATATTACTAGTGGGTGCAAGCAGTTTTGTCATTGATATTGCCTCAGAGCATGTGCAGTGGCCCAGTTTAGGTGTGCACTATTGCTTCGCCTCAAATCTGAAATTCATTTCTTTGCAACTAATTAATTAATGACAATGACCATTGGTAATCAAAATAACAGACAAACATACCTCCCAACTTGCAAGTTCCCAACAGCGGGACAGGGGGCGTGGCCACATCACAATGTGGGTGTGGCCACAACCCCAAAGGGCTGCCTACCGCTGGATATCTCCCTTCACCCCCAACACTCCCTCCCCTGGGACAAACATGTCTACGGGCCGGACAGAGCCATAAAATTTGTGACTTTCCCGCTGAAATTACGATGGTTGGGGACAAATAAGACCACGAGGGGTAAAAAGCATATTGCTATATATTTGGAGAGGGCTATGCACAGTTAGGTGTCAAACATCATATTCAGATGCATACATTCATTGCACTGCACACTTATGTAGCAATTACCAGCACACTATTGGGGAAAAAAGGTAGCACGTGATATTTGTAATATACAATACAAATCCCAGTTCCTCAAACGAGGATATAATTATTGTGTATAGTACGGTGAAAGACTAGATACTTTGCACACACGGTATGTAAAAAAGTAAATACAATGCACACGTCAGTGCTGACCATATATAGATATATGCTCAATATAACAGCTCCATAACAACAATACACAGCCTTATACAGGGGCAGGCTGGGCTGGGGGGCATCTGCCCCATGGACCTGTTCCATAGTGGGCTACTTTTGGCTGGGTCACTGGGCCCCCTGCAATTTTTTCCTTTAAAATAAGCTGCTGAGTTTAATCTTGCCCCCCGGGCTAATATTTGCCAGCCCTCATCTGGCCCCATACCACCACATACAACCCAATAGTAATATTCACAACAAGATATAATATATTAAGTAATACGCACAACATATTAAAATATAGAAAGGGCCAAGCAACATGTAATATGGACTAGACGTCTGTCTCTGGAAAGCAAGTAGAGGGAATGGAAGAAGAGCTTTGTGTACAGTGACATAGGTCATGTTTGAAGGTCTATATGCTGATAATGGTATCTGTTGGTTCTAGAACTCTCATATCTCATTAAGTCGCTGAAATGAGGCAGAAACATGATGCAGTGGGAAGGCTCAGATACCTATTTTCAGGGCTCCATTTGGCACAGAGAAGGGTGCCCCAGGAAAAATATTCCTATTATTCAGGTAAGAGGAGGGGGGATGTGTTTTTATCAGAAATATATCCTTTAAGCTTAATATCCATCTAATGTACAATCCCAGTCTGACATGGCTTGGGCTTATCATCTGTTAGTGAATCCACTCTAACACTAGAAGGGGGTTATTTACCCCCCAAAAAAAAGTGGAAAATGCCAGTATGAAGTAACTCATAGCAACCGATAAATAATTAGTTTTGATGAAACGAGTGTATATTAGACAATGAATACAAATGGTTGGTTGGTTGCTATTCGCTACTGTGTATTTGCACTTTATTAATAGATAACCCCTTAGAGAAAGAACATTTACCTTTAACTGTTGATAAGCCAAATAATTAGTTATGTAATTATGCCAGAATAACTCTCACTGATCTAAGTCAGAACTTCTAGTATTGCCTATTAGCGTGTGCCAAAAGATTTTCAATGCCGCCGATGCCACATTTTCTAGGGGAAATGACCAGTTTTGGATGTAACAGTAAGTGTAGAGGACTTGGGCCCTGGAGCAGCAAAAGTTACAAGGTAGCTTTTTTCCTGTACAAGGTCAAGATAACGGGCCTGATTCAGGGTGAGACGTGCGCCAGTTTGCGTAGATAATTTTTCGTGTTTTTTGCAAGTGAACTGTGGCCACCAAGACCTGCGACTTGGTGACACTTAGCACTCCTTACACCTTACTCCCCAATCCTTACACGGGAGAGAAGGGGTGTTTTCTAATACAGGTAACGTACAGTAAAGGCGTATTCCAGCAATCGGCTTTAGACTGAGACAGAGTCGCAGATGCTGCAGAAAAAGCAATTTTATTTCTGGGTGTTCAGGGGCTGGTGTAAGTAACAGATGATGATGAAGACAAACACCCGAACTAGTGATGGACAACAGTCGGCCCTAGAGCCGCTTGCGGCCCTCCGAGCCTCCACCTGCAGCCCCAAGCTCCTTCCTGCTTTGTTTCCAGATTTGTTCGCTATAGCTTAAAATGCCTGATCTGTTATTACACTGGTCTATCGTTCATTCATCTATTTTTCTAGATCATATCTAAGTATATGTCTTGCTTGCCTAGTGGGAAATACCACTGTGAAATAAATGTACCCTTACTATTTCTTTAAGCATCTCTCTACTGTCAGGTTACAGAACAAAACATTTACTTCTGCAAGGTTGAGGGGAGGTATTGTGATAATTAATGCAGAAATCCCCTTAGTATGAGAGGTATGGCTCATGTGGTCATTACTTCATTCTCTGCCTCCCAAGACATGACATTTTAAAATCATCCAGTCCTGCGAGAGCAAAAATTGGCCTCCGGTGAGCCAATTATTATCAGTGATGCCAGTAAGATGTGACACAAGGCTGCATACATAGAGAAAGCGAAAATAGAATATTATCTATATATATATACTGTATATACACACAAGATGTGATATATAAATACAATGAGATCAAGGTAGACAAATATAATATGTCGTTTTATTTATGCAATTGCTTTCATTTTCCTATCTGCTAACTTCATCAACTTGAAGTTGTGTGTCGGCATTGTACATTGCTAAAATATTTAGGGCTAGATTTACTAAACTGCAGGTTAAAGTGGAGATGTTGCCTATAGCAACCAATCGGATTCTAGCTGTCATTTTGTAGAATGTACAAAATAAATGATAGCTAGAAGCTGATTGGTTGCTATAGGCAACATCTCCACTTTTTCAAACCCGCAGTTTAGTAAATATACCCCTTAAATTCACAGCACAAGAGCTACACTGTAGTTGATGGAAATAATTACTATTTACTACAATACTTTTAGTTGCTGAATAGAAATGAATGGTAAGGTACCTACTAGTAGTAGAATACAAAATAGCACATTTGGCCTGCACCTAAAGATGTTTCATATCCATGACTATTAATATCACATTTGTCTACTTTATCTACTTGACTTCCAGGACATGCAGATGAGAGGTAGGAAAAGTGGAGGTGGGTGGGGCTTCATAGTTGTGCCATCACAATACACACCACCACAATCCCACCATATCAATTCATGCCATCATGACCCTGGCGCTCTGCGTATACGCATTCTGCGAATACCATCATGTCCCTGTTCACCTTGTGACAGGTAAGTGCTCTCTCAGTAGTCAGGGAAGTCTCCTCCTAATCTTGGGGGTATATTTACTAAACTGCGGGTTTGAAAAAGTGAAGATGTTGCCTATAGCAACCAATCAGATTCTAGCTGTCACTTTTTAGAATGTACTAAATGAATGATAAATAGAATCCGATTGGTTGCTATAGGCAACATCTCCAGTTTTTCAAACCCGCGGTTTAGTATATATACCCCCTGGAGTCTTTCGGACACTTCAGGAGAATAGGCAACAATATATTTAATTCTGACCAAATAACAGAACCAGTTCCCTTATTCTGTATACCGTGCATAATCTTTAGTATCTCAGTTATACAGTTACTTCATGCATGTAATCATTTACTGAAGGTACATATCTACAAGTTACAATATCATTCATGAACATATGACCATTATGATTATTTTAGCACTGACGTCAGGCAGGGTAGATTATCCATCGCCAGATTATGGATTTTATTTTTTTTTCCTTTACTGCCTATTGTCATGTATAAACAAATGCTTGCTCAGTACACTAATAGCTCATCAGTACTCTTGTGTTTGCTGCAAGCTGTGATACGCTCTCTATCAGACCTGCTTCCTTCATACAGCGCTCCTTCCCCAATAGTGCTGGCGAGAGGTAAGCGGGGCGGTATGGAGGATCATTTAGTAATTGGACAGCTCACATGCTCAGACACCACATTCTCCATTATTTTTACTACAGCAACGTGAGCTAGAGAAAGGCTGATGCAGCAAAAAGAATGATAAAATAAAATGCAATTAAATTATTTTTTTCGCTACTTTGTGAACCCAATATGGTAAATACAATGCTGAAGACAGGTCTGTCCTAGCACATCAGCAAGACATAACACTGCACTCTCATTTCTATCTAGTAAATCTAATTCTGTGGTTTTTAACATTATTGTTCTTTAAAATAGAATGTAAAATAAATAGGAATTTTGTAACACTGTAACTTGTAAAAGAATATTGCTCTCGGAGCAATTATAAAAGGTGACCCTGATATTTACTGCTTTGCCTGTTCGCTGACAGCTATTATCTGACCACTTGTCTGAAAGCTACATGTGCTTTACTAGAGTCTCAGGGCTAGATTTACTAAGCTGCGGGTTTGAAAAAGTGGGGATGTTGCCTATAGCAACCAATCAGATTCTAGCTTTTTATTTATTTAGTACCTTCTACAAAATGACAGCTAGAATCTGATTGGTTGCTATAGGCAACATCCCCACTTTTTCAAACCCGCAGCTTAGTAAATCTAGCCCTCAGAGTCTCTTCCGAGAGTTTGCTAGAGTCTCTTACTGTCAGAGTCTCAATATCATTTCTCTAGTACAGTTTAGCAAAGAAAGCATAGATCTGATTGGTTACTATGGTAAAAGTGTGCACTAGCTATTATAAAAGAACAAAGGTTTTGCTGACCCTATCAACCAATCATACGCATGTTTTCATTTTATAAACTGCAGCTCCATTATCATTGACATGCACTATTTTATTATGGCCCTATTAGGGTAAGAACTAGAGATGCTCCCTAACCCCCTGTGAAGTGGTTTTGGTTTTGGATCTGGATCGTGTTTTGGTTTAGGTTTTGGCAAAACCACCCTCGTGTGTTTTGGTTTTGGTTTTGTATTTTTTTAGAAATATTGCTAAAATATGCTAAAATCACAAAATGTTGCTCTTTTTTTAATCCTACATTATTATGAACATTCACTTCAAGTCATTTGCAGTCAATTTTGACCACCTCACAGGTCATATTATTATTTTCATAGACTTTAGGACAAATACTGCAGCGACCTGGCTGGATAGTAAGCAACAGAGCAATGACTCAAACACACGGCAGTTCCTAGCACATCTAGGACACATTGGCACACAGCAGTGGCAGAAAAGAAAAGTCAGAAGAAAAGACTGCCTAGTATTTGTATTTCAGCAATGAGAATTACCAATGGAGCTCTCCTTTCTGTGTGTTACCTATATAACAGTGTAGAATTGGACTGCAGAATTAAATCAACCCTGTAAGCACTATTATTTGTATTTTTCTGCAATGAGATTTAACACTGGAGCTACGGAGCTCTCCTGAATATCACTGATTAATTTCTTTAACACTGCTTCCCCCTCCTCTTTCAGTTCTATCTATTTGCCTGCCCAACTGCTCTACAGTGTATGCTTCCCCTTCTGTGTCTCTCTCTCAAATGGCGATAGATCGCCGTGGAGGGCGGTATTTATAGATTCCAAAACTCATGAGATCCGATGACGTCACAATGACTCGTTTTCGATTCTGAAAAAGCAGGAAAGTACCGAGCCGACCCAGCTCGGTACTCGGATCCCCTAAGTTCGGGTGTGTTCGGTTTCCGAGGAACCCAGCCTGAGCATCTCTAGTAAGAACTTTGTTCATTGCTTATACAACTTCCGTTCCCTCCATGATTTCAATGTAGGCTTTTTCTATGACTGCCACTTTTCACTCAAGGCTTCCAGTATTTTATTATTATTATTATTATTATTATTATTATTATTATCCTTTATTTGTTAGGCGCCACAAGATTTCCGCAGCGCCGTACACCATACAGACAGTACACTATACAGGGTGAAACAGTACAAAACAATAAACAGAGATACCAGTACTTCAGAAACTCCAGGCAGGTTAAAGCAATAAACACAGAGCAGAAGAACAGGTGAGGAGACAGGAGGAAAGAGGGCCCTGCTCAAGTGAGCTTACATCCTAAGGGAGGGAAAACAGAACAGGCACAAGGGGAGCTAGATGAGGCAAAGGAGAGAGCGAGTGGAGGAGATGAAGGGGTTATGCGGATGGTTGGTAGGCTTTAAGGAAGAGGTGGGTTTTCAGTGCACGTTTGAAGGAGCACAGAGTAGTAGAGAGACGGATGGTACGAGGGAGGTCATTCCAGTGAAGGGGGGCAGCACGGGAAAAATCTTGGATTCTGGAGTGGTGAGAGGTGATAAGAGTGGAGGAGAGGCGTCGATCATTGGCTGAGCAAAGGGAGCGGGCAGGAGTGTGAATGGAGAGGAGGTTAGAGATGTAGGGGGCTGTAGAGTGGGAGAGAGCCTTGTAAGTGGTGGTGAGGAGTTTGAAAAGGATTCTGTAGAGGAAGGGGAGCCAGTGTAGGGCGAGGCAGAGAGGGGAGGCAGAGGAGGAGCAGCGTGAGAGGAAGATGAGTCTTGCGGCCGCAATAAGTACAGAGCGGAGGGGGGAGAGATGTGAGTGGGGGAGGCCGGTGAGGAGGAGGTTGCAGTAAGATGTATCCTTTTATTTGTGGACAAAATGAACATTATTATTATTATTATTATTATTATTAATTTACTGCACACTACAGTTGAATCTGGGAGCAAGGTCACAGGACCACTGGATCTAATATCTGGAATACAAAATACTGACAGTACCAACGATTACAGATAAAGGATAACACGGCCAGGCGGAGACTGGATCATGGAAACCACAGGATGCACTACATGCAGCTTAACATTAATGTGACATTGATTGCATGGAGGGAAAGACTATTAATGGCCAGGGAACAGGTGCAGCTTGTTAGTTGCTGGAGAAAGAAGCAGGGCTCATTAACTATAGAGCTGCTGGAATCGCAAAAGTCCAGGTATCAAGAGCACCTCCGGCTGCAATGTGGGGCTGCAATAACAAAGTCTAAATTCTGCAGAGATCCGAACTTCAAGTCCTGACAATTAAAATACAGTGGTGTAACTAAAGCAGTAGCAGCAATAACAGCTGTAACTGGGTGTAGGGACCCTGGGGTATTAAAAGTGATAACTATTTGCTACAATATGCTATGTTATATTAGGCTTTCTACATGCGGACATTAGGTTATCAATTTTATGCTTTGTAGTATTTTTGTGCCTAACATCTGTTTATCGCTAGCCCAATGCATGAAAACAGGTATGAAAATGGAAACCGTTGTTTTCAATGACACGTTCCGGCAGAACTTAGCACGGGTAAATTTTTTATTAAATTCTGCAAAAAAGTTAGTGAGGATAAGGCATACTTGCCTACATTTCCGGTACAGTTCCGGGAGCTCCAGATGGGGTATGGCCAGAGGGGGTAGGGCTTAGAAATTCGTGTCATTTGATACGAAAAAATGATGTGATTCCCTGAGATCACTGCCACACTAATTTTGCCCACTTCAATAGGAAAAGGGCAGATGCGGAGGTTGCCCTACTCTCCCAGGAGTCCGGGAGACCTACCTGGAATTAGGGAGCCTTCAGGACATTCTGGGAGAGTTGGCAAGTATGGGATAAGGCCTTATGCAGTAATACTGCATAGTTGCTTACTTTCCCGGACTATCCGGGAGACTCCCAGGTTTCTGGGAGTCCTCCCGGACTCCCGGGAGAGCAGGGCAAACTCTTGGTTCCTGGCCACTTCATTCATTGAGTGGCAGGGGTGGGGCTTAGGATGCGGTCCACACGTAATCGTGGCCAAATGATGCAATTCACAGAGCCATGCCCCCTCATGCCCACCTCCTCCCAGATCTACCAGAAGCCAACTTGACTAAGTTAGCAAGTATGTAATACTGTCAGAGCCAGAAAGACTTGTGTTATACTATACAGGTCTTACTGCTGCTTCTACAGCATAAGGGAGGAAGGAAGACGTGAAAGTGGAAACAGGTAAGGATATCAATGTGGATAGAGAAATAGGGGGCTAACATAAGGGAAAATAGACGGGATAATGATGAGAGTTGTAGACACGAGAAAAGAGATGAACAGCTCTTTTGGAAAGAAAGACAGAGTCACTAACATATATATATTGTATATATGTTGATGAAGATATATCATTAAGCTTAGCAATGTCTGGTTTCCCTGAATTTTCTATTGTTCTCCACACTACACCAAGCCCCTTATTAAATATTGTTTATTGTTTGCATTGTCTTTGTCATTCAAACATCGCCAAAAATGAATATGTCTTTTGTTCATCTCCTACCCCCGTGATTGCTCTGTGGTATTCCTAATTGTTTTATCCTTTACAGTCCCTTCTACATGCCTCAGCTTTTCCCCTAGACCTGGTACATTCTGTTTAAAATCTTACATGAGCTGTCTGTACATTTCTGTATGTACAGAGCCGCCATCGTTCCTTTCCTCTATATATCTTAGAGGTCGTTATCAAACACTTTTAGTGACAGGCTATAGCTTGGCGCCTGCAGCAGGATGGATTTGTACCCGTAGCTGCTGAATCATTAAGTGCTACACCTGTCTCATTACATGATTTCTGTTCGGCTCAGACCTACAGACAGACAGACCTTACTGTTTTTTTGACACATCAAATTGATATTCTGTGTAAAATCTGCAAGTTGAGCTGGATGATATAGGGCTGGAAAATTCTACCTAATACTTGGTCTATGTATCAAGGAAACTATGGAATAAAGAGAGGCCCGTCCCCCCTTCTCCTCCATATTTGTCTTCAGACTGGCGCTTTGCATGGCTATCCACTGGTGGGCGAGGCCTGGGGAGTCGGATTGGAGAGTGAGTGTGTCATTTAGTTATGATATTAATCATTAACATGTGGCCTTTTCCGCCACTCCATCCCGCTCTTCAGATGTCACGAAATCCTCCCTCACGTATGAGCGATTTAATCTTATGCCCTTGCATTAAAAATGAGGCCACACTGCTACTTATTTCACTGTTTGACCAGTGCAGGGGTGGGGGGGATGTGATCAAAAGCATTGGTGGTCAGTGGATAGCTACAGGCAGCCAATCGCTAGGCTGTCTGTTGCTGTATGGGGTCCCACAGTTCTGTGCGGAAGACAGGAAGTCTCACTTTGCTTCCTATCTGCCTGATTTGCGGAGCGACGCCAGCCAGAGCAGCTAAAGGTAAGTGAGGGGTAGGGCGCCTATACTACACTATAAGGATGGAGGGAGGGGGGGCTTTCTATACTAAACTATAGCATACTTGACGACTTTCTTCAGCTACCTTCCGGGAGCCAGCCAGTGGAGGGGGGCGTGAGGGGGCGGGACGACCAAAATTGCGTCATTTTGGCCCCGCCCCCTGTGACCAAATGCTGCGATTCACCGAGAATCGCAGCGTTTGGGATCTAATTCTGCCCACTTCACTAGGAAGCGGGGCACTTCCTAGTGAAGTGGGCAGAATTCGGGAGATTGCCACACTCGCCCGGGAGTCCGGGAGACTCTCGCAAAATGCGGGAGTCTCCCGGACATTCCGGGAGAGTTGGCAAGTATGAACTATAGGGATGGAGGGAGGGTTCTGCCTATACTAAACTATAGGGAGGGGGGACTTTCTTATACTAAACTATAGGGAGGAAGGGAGCAGGGCCTGCCTATACTAATCTATAGGGATTGAGGGAGGGGGGACCTGCCTATAATAAACTATAGGGAGGGAGGGGGGCTGCCTATACTAAACTATAGGGAGGGAGAGAGGGATGACTGCCTAGAAAAAACTAAAGGGAGGGGGACCTGCCTATACTAAACTATAGGGAGGGAGGGAGGATTTGGTCCGACTACAAGAACAGTTGGGAGCTATGTTCCGCTTCACACTGTACTGCTCGTGAAGGCACAGCTGCGTGCACCTAACAGTAGTGCACACAGTCTTGCCTGTGTATTTGTCCAAAATGTGTCTAAAATGATAACCCCCTGTCTTAAGTGCACCAGCCCCCCTAACACCCCATTTGCAGCGCTACATTGTATTAGATGGGCCCCAGTCATTGGTTTCCACGGTGGGCCCTTCATGCCAAAGTCCAACACTGCCCAGCATACCTTGCCAGCTATTGGCTGGCAAAGCGTTTCAATCTGCAAATAGCAGGCCTGCTCTTGCAGATTGACACAAAGAAACTCCCAAGACTGGGAAGTTTAGTTTAAAAGTTACTGCTTGGTCAGTCAGTGAAATATTTAATTTTATATACATTTTTCTAAAATATGTGACATCTTTTAATAGGATTCTTTAGATAGTGTTGCCACCTAGCTGCTATTTCACTGACGCAGTGCCAATGTTATTAATAGGGCAGTCGCCAGACAGTGATAGAATTTTTTCCCCCAAAAAAGTGGCAATTATATCTGCATTTGATAGATACATTATTTTAGATTGGCCAAAAAAAGCAATAGCCTTACTGATTTCTGCAATACAGATATGCAGATGATTTTTTTGTGCAGACTGACTTATGTTGTGATTAACTGTAACATAAACTAAAAATAAAGTGATAGGGTATATTTTCCCTTTAACTTATTTTTCGATTTGTTCTGAAGAGTCTCAGTCATCCATCCTCAGATGACCTTCACCCTATGCTACGACTGTGAAGAAGAGGGAGTCAGAAAGCAATATATAGGGCAGATTCCAATTACCTTTTACAACACAAATGTTAAGACCCAAGCAAAGGCAGCTGTAGAGATGCTCTGTCGTGAGATGCAAGGTTTAAAGCTCAAGTAAAAGAAACAGCGAAAACATGACCAGAACTTACAAACCCATATTCAATTATTATTTAATAACAAGTGACTATATATAATACAACGTCAATGCCAGTCCAGTTTACAAATGTAAAAGACTGTAAAAAATAATGCAAACAAAATACAATTAAGTAAATACAAATATTTATATGCAAAATAAAAATAAATTCTGCAAATAAATTATCATAAGAATAAGAGGAGGGGGGTAATTCTTCCTCTTTTAGTCCCTGGGCTGACTTTATCTTAAGTATGGTTTACAGTTTTCAGCACTAGCCAATAAAATTATATTAAGGATCTTAAAAGAGTACAGCAGCAGGCAACAAAAGTAATTAAGGCTATGCAGAATATTATTTCAGAGGAAAGGTTAACCGCATTAGGGAAAGCTATATTACAAAAATGTTTTATCTGGGATAATATGAATGGCATATTCAAATATATTAAAGATCAATGTTAAGGGGCTATTGGCAGGCATCCTGGGGGCTATGTGGACCTGAGTAAAAGGTACCGATAGAGAAAAATTGTTCTAAACTGTGCGCTTGATCATCACAATTTCTCATAGTATACTGTAAGTTTTAAACTTTCTCTGTATCGCTAAACATCACATTCATATTATTATTAGTAGTAGTAGAAATAGTACTAGTGGCAGTATTCTTTATTTACAAAGCACCAACATGATACACAGTGCTGTTCATTGAAGGCATCATGATACAAATAAATAACATACAACAACATGAAACATAGCCGCAGAGGCCTGGCTATCAAGGCCAGAAAGGATTGCTGTCTGAGAGCCAGGGATCAAACACAGAATGGCAGCCAGGTAACAACAGAATCCAGATTGCTGGTTCAAAAAGGGAAGCATAATAAACTGCCAGTTTGTTGTTCCCAGGAAGCAGTTTATATAGGCCTGAAATAAATCTCAGGTGCTGGCAACATATAGGTCATTAGGTCATTCCCTGATGCAGGTTTACACAGATGAGATGAATAGGATGCAGCGGGTTACTAACTGAGGGTGACTCACTGCACAGAGGCTGCATTGCTGCAACCCACAGTTGACAGTTTGATTACAGCAGTGGTGTCAGATGGTATTAGAAACCCCATATCTGCACCAGTGTAGCAGCCACGCCATGTTGGAAAATAGGCATGATCCCAAGCGGTGAGCCCTGCCTGCAAACAATGAAGATCTCAGAGTATATCAGACTTGTGGAACAACCTCAGGATAAGTAAGAGACTGATTTAGCATGACCTGACACAGACAGGCCGTAACACCAATCACCAGTGCCAGTGAGATAGTCTTGCAGGTTCTAAACCACTAACAAAACATATTTAACCTTTACCAGGTCAGTAAACAATTCAAAAGCATTTATGAAGTTCATTTGTGATGCACAAAATTTTCTGTCCGCAGCGCAAAAGGACCTTTGCGCAAGTGCATCTTGATTCTCACCATGGCACATAGGTTTATGGAGCAAGATACATTTGTAGAGAAGCAGCAGTATGTAAAAGCAGGAGTTGGGTAGGATGAAACTGTTCCTTGTGAAATAGGGAATAGGCACAACAGTGCACCTCATTTTGAGGACCAGTGCAAAAACAAGATTTCAACTTGCATTGCAAGATTATTTAAATGGCATAAAAAAAGGCACATATTCAAACTCTTACTGCCATTTCCACTCTGCAAAAGAACTTGAATTTTGCAGAAGCTAAGAGCTGGAAGTCTCATTCTCTGGCTTAAATGGGAACTTATTTGTATCTCCATATTGCACATTAGAAGAGAAACACATTTTCAGGCATATTCCAAGTAATATAATAGAATGCCTCATGCACACATTGTCCTCTGCTCAAAAGACCCACTGTTTCCACACTCTTATGAATAATATAAGCCAAATACAAACTGAGTATTTTTATAGTAGATAACGTTAAGTTTATTTGATGAAAAGAGTCTTACTAAATGGGTAGTAGGTTTGAATTTGCTGTTAAGTTTACACATTTGATTGTTCCGCCTCTCTGCACATGGAAAGGTTCTACAACTTTACGGAGGAGGCTCCTAAGAGCACAGGGTAGGTATGAGCCTTGTAGTCCACAGGAACGACCGTCTTGGCACATCAATGTAAAACCAAAAACATTTACAGTGCACGTTAGGTGCTACATAAATGACCTCCAGTGTTGGAGGTTATTTAAACATTTTCTCCACCCTCCTTGCATAAAGCCTGGTTGGTGCATACAACATTTTAAAGGGGAGCGGACAAAGTGTTAGAGAAAGCGACTTGAATAAGGAGAATTGTGGTAAACCAATCATAAGCCACCTTCTTCCAGTAGGAACTTCACATTTCCCACGACCCCTATGACTGTGATATACTGCACAGCAATTAGGCGTTACACAAAGGTGGAGAAATCCTTTATTTGAAATATATGAAAAAGCATTAGTCTGTCAATGACATACAGTGACAGACGTTTGCTCTATACCGGTCTGTAGAACACATTACTAGCACTTAAAAAGTTAAATTCAAATAAGATTAATATAGTTAATAGAATGCGTAAGCATCGGTGTAAGTAGGCTTCCAAGAATATTATTAAAATCTGCACCACTAGCTGTTTCAGCTTTTTAATAATTCTGTTCTAAAACAGGACAGATCATTCCTAAAATAAATCCAATGACTCATTAGAACATGGAAAGTTTACTCTGCAAACAAAGGTCCTTTATTAGCTGCGATCCACTACTGTGTCTCCTGGATACTATTGGGAAGTAGGCTTAAATATTACAGCGTTGGTAACAACTCTTGTCTAATCCTGCTTTAATTGAGAGTCTTTCCATTCACTGTATTTATTGCGGTTCACAAGATACCTGCAAAATGTATTTAAACAACACATACTATTGTAATGCATGGGGTCTACTTTTGTGGTGAAGGTAGGGGGTCTACTGTCAATACTTTAAAAGATCCTATGGGTACTTTTCAAATTATACCCCATATATTTTGTTTTATTTGTTAGATATACTGTCCAGCAGTGGATATTTACAGCTGTTTAACATGTAATTTAGAAATATCCTCATTGGAATTATCTCATTGATGCCTTTCAATGCCTATTTTGGCATGAGAGGAGCACAGACCTTATATGTCTAAATGTTATCAGTGCTAGATTGTTTAGGCAAGTTAACTTAGTTTTTATCTATTTTGATTATTTTTTACAATAACTTTATTTGTTTGGATTTACCCAGCAAAAGTGGGTCCATTGTCAAAAGGGATGGTACAACTGGGACTCTGTGTTAATGAAGGGCACAAACATAACAGATATTTTATTTAGAAAATGTATATGTATTTATAAATCAAATATTTGTATTACAATGTTAATCTAACATTAGTTAAACCAGTTGGATGTATGAATGTTGGTTTCATCTAGAGAATTGTTTGACACCAAAGATTTCCTGATCAATCTGAGTCTGACATCATTACTTTGTTCTGTTACGGAAGCCTACAATTTTATTTAACTCTGTTGGATATATTTACTGAACTGCAGGTTTGAAAAAGTGGAGATGTTGCCTATAGCAACCAATCAGATTTTAGATGTCATTTTGTAGAATGTACTAAACAAATGATAACTAGAATCTGATTGGTTGCTACAGGCAACATCTCCACTTTTTCAAACCCGCAGTTTAGTAAATATACCCATGTGACCTTCTACTAGACACCATTTCCCCTGCCACAGTCACATTCAGCTATTTACTTATATAATATATGAGTGGATAGAGATTTCCACCCAGAAGATGGTACTGTCATGTCCTGCTGTTGTGAACATTCCTATTATTATTATTATTATTATTATTATTATTATTATTATTATTATTATTATATTATTATTATCATCATTTATTAAGACTTAAAACAGAAGGTAAAAATGGCCCTGTCCAAATGAGTCTATAAACTAAGAGGTGTGGGGAGCAATTAATATATAAGGTAGTGGATTAAAAGCTCCAATGTGTTGATCGGCTGCAAGTTGCTTAGTCCCCACTTCAAAGATTCAAAACTGAGGAAATCCAGAACAAGCAGGACGTGAAGACTGAATGAAAAAAATGTTATCGGACCCATTTCATTGTCATTCAAGCTGACATTAAGAAAACTGCAGAATTCCATCCTCTAAATCGAGGGATAAATGACACACAAAACAGGGCAGCCAAGCCTTATGCCTGAAACTTTTGGTGATTTCACCAGCAATTTACTAAATATATCTTTCTAAGATTCACCTGTACTATACTGTTCTGTACTTACCACTGAAATATGGGTGATTTAAATTCGGCAATTTCTGGGGATTTTGTTGAGATTTGGAAAACTGGTGATTTATAGGTTGGTTTGTCTTTAATAGATTCAGTGAAAAATGGCATTTTTTATAGTTATTTCTACATATTGACCTTTGCTAGCTCCTCCTCCATTGGTTTGGTATTTAATATAGTAGTATCTAGTGTTATTTTTTTGTTACCGATGGTTGGTAATCAAGTTACAAAACCAACAATAGAACGTGACTTTTGTGGAAGTAAAATGAAGATTAGGTTATGTAGTTTTACAGAAATGTACAGATAAAAAAAATGACACCTTAGGAAACAACTGTAGGTAAATACATAGATACCCCACACACATGTCCCATCATTCTGATAACTAGAATAATTGGAGATGTGTGTCTGACTATAGAAATCCAGCAGACCTCAAATACATCACTTGTCTCCCATCACTTCCATAATCCTTTAAATGTGCCTTGCTGAATAAGCGCTCTGTCTGTAACAAATAATGTCCTTCCATGACCTCTTCTTCTTATACAACCACAACCTTCTGACAATAACTAAAGTTTGGCTCACACAATCAGACACTGACTTCAGCCCCATCACGTGATGGCTTCCTCTTCTTACACACCTCCAGGACCGGGAAGCAGACGAGGTGAGGTTGGACTCCTCCTTTCTACATGCTGGACTTTCACAGTTCTGCTAACTGTACCATAACTAATGTTCCCATTTTTGAAGTACATACAGTCCAGATTTTTAACAACTTCTCTCTGTGTTGTTATGATCTATTGTTCTCCTGAAAAAGTCGAACAATTCCTTGAACATTTCTCTGCCGTGCGCCCTCATTCTTATCTACCATCATCATGGATGATTTCAAGAATCACTATTGATTATCTACATTCTTTTTTTGCTCCCAAACTACTGCCTTTAACCTCTCTTGGTCTCTCCCTGTGCACTGACTCTTTTACTCATCATAACAGACACTGCCTTGATCTTATTTTCTTTAGAAATGTGTTCAGTTTCTGATTTCTTTAACACTTTTTCCATCTCTTAGATCATCATCTGTTCATCTGCAAGCTCTCCTCCCCCACTCTAACAGGGCTGGCGGAACGCGGTAAGCAAGACTGAGGGGCGCTCCCCCCCCACGCTCCTCCCGCCTGCCATCCCCGCTTGTCCGCTAGAACAAGAAAAAGACACTGACAGTGTCAGGCGTGGTGTAATCACATCAAGAACAGAAGAGAAGAAGACAGAAGAAGGTCATAGAAAGTTAAGTAAATAACGGAGGGGACAGCAAGGTTGAAAAAGGAGATGGGGGTACAGCACGGTTGAAAAAAGGAGAGGGGGGGCAACGTGTGGTGGAGAAGAGGGGGGGCAGTGTGTGATGGAGGACAGAGGGGCAGCTTGTGGTTGAGGAGAGGGGGGCAGCGTGTGGTTGAGGAGAGGGGGGGGGCAGCGTTTGTTATTATCTGGCGGTACCACAACTTAATCAAACCCTTGAACAAGTGGCACAAGCTATACTTCCCTCTCAGCGTCAAACATGATCTCAACAATGGCATACTAATTAAGCACTCTGCCTTCAAAAATTCTCATGCAAAGTAGAACAACATTGGCTAAGTCTCGTACTTCTCATGACAGCCTCAAATATATTTATATCTATAACTCCTATCACAGACATCTGGACACTGCCAAACATACATGCGTCCAATCTCTCATGTTTGCTCAGAAATCAAGCCCAAACCCTCCCTTTAATACATTTGTATCTCTTCTAAACCCTCCCAAGCCAATACATCTGACTACCATCAATTCCCAAAATCTAGCTTCCTACTTTTAATGACCAGATTGACATGAAGTGGTATGCTCTTCTCTGTGCAGCAACCTGTCCAATTTCTTTCCTGCATCCTTGGGCACCGTCTCTTCATTTGAATCCACCAATTCAGACCCAAGCTCTCTATACTCTATACAGAAGTTACATTTTCAAGGTGTACAGAACCCTGTCTATTCCTGGTTTCCATCGTACTTATCAAACCACTTCTTAGTGATTCATTTCTCCAAATCCACCTACTCTCTAATTGTTCTAACAAGTGGAGTACCCCAAGACTTGGTGCTAGGCTCTCTCCTCTTCTCTATCTTAACAATTTCTCCTTCAAAACTAATAAGCTCCTTTGGATTTAAGCATCACCTCTATGTGGATGATGCCTAAATTTATCTCTCCTCTCCGGATCTCTTGCCATCCGTGTTGGCCCGTGTTACTGAATGTCTTTCTGCCATTTCATTTTGGGTATCCTCTTCCCACCTCAAAGTCAATCTTTCAAAAATTGAGCAAATAATATTTTCACTAGTCCACACAAACTGCATACCTGATATCTCTTAACTAGGCAAAAATAAATTCTACCATTCAAGCCCACTTCCTTTGTTCTCTAGATCAAATCCTGTTATAGACATCTAAGAAACATTTCCAGAATACGCAGATATCTCACACAACAAACTACAAAAACTTTAATTTATGCACTTATAATCTCCCGCATTCATTACTGCAATTATCTTACTGGTCTTCCCATAAACAGATTTTTCCTACAATGTATTTTTGATGCAGCTGCTAGACTAATTTTCTTTGTAATATGTCCTTCTACTGCTGCTCCGCACTGTCAGTGCATGCATCGGTTGCCAGTACGTTTAGAGAATCCAATATAAAATACTTCTACTAACATGCAAAGCATTCAACAAAACTGTACCAACATGCATCTTTTCTTGTCTTAAAATATCTTGACAACTCCACTCTGCCTAAGATCTGTGCCTCTTATCCACATACCTATTCCCAATCTCAGTTGGAGGACTTTTTCAATCTGCACCTACTCTGTGAAATTCCCTCCCTCATGTAACAGAACTTTCCCTTAGCCTCCAACCCCTGGAACATTCCCTGCAAACTCAACTCTTTAGGCAGGCCTATCAAATTCATGAGCCGTCTTCTAAATTCCCGATGCTACTCTATCCAATTATGATTCCTCAAACAGTTCACTCAAAACTTACATTTATTTTCTTTCCATACCCAAAAAACACTCTGGGCTAGATTTACTAAACCGCGGGTTTGAAAAAGTGGAGATGTTGTCTATGGCAACCAATCAGATTCTAGCCTTCATTTATTTACTGCATTCTACAAAATGACAGCTAGAATCTGATTGGTTGCTATAGGCAACATCTCCACTTTTTCAAACCCGCAGTTTAGTAAATATACCCCTCTGACCTCAAAACCAACATTGCTGTGTGACTGTATCACTTATCCCCTCTAAGCACTTTTTCACATTGCTATCTAATTGGACCAATATGCAAAATGTTGCACTTAAAATCATGTATCAATCTTCTATTTCCCTATAGTATTAAGCTTGCGAGCAGGACACTCTTACCTCTTTGTCTCTCTGTTAATACCCAGCCTTGTTTTAATACTGTTTGTTTGCAATTGTAAAACAATGCATAGTATGCTGGCACTATATAAATAAATGTTATGTAAATAAAAATGTACTTTAGAAATAGAACACATTTATATACTTCTGATAAAAACAAATGTTATCAAACATAAAACATGCATAGAATGTAAACATAAACAAAAATAATTCACTGTTTACCATGCATGTCTTATCTATAAACTAGTTGTTTCAGATGTGTCACTACCAAGAACACGAGATGAAATTCAGTGATGGAGCATCAACGAGGGACCACAATTTTGCAGAAAGCTATCCCTGAGCATCACTCCCCTGATTCCAAGCTTAGATTAAGAACTGCACGTCTGATTCCTTAGAATTTCTTGGCGAGAAGCCAGGAACAGCATCAATTAAATTATTGCCAACTTCAGAGAAAAAAAGGATTCCTGACAAGATTTAGTGGTTCTGTCTGTCCTTAGCTGCCCCCGTCCTGAAGGATTTTGGGTACATTTTCATTACAGAAATAATTACTTCTAACCTGGCAGTTCAGTAGCTAACTAATAACATTAGGAAAGAGTAAGAGTGGCTTTGCTTGCCAGCAAGAGTCAAACTGTGAGTGACTAAGCAATCTCTGTGTGTATAATTATTCTTTGCTCTTAATGTGTAGGAAAGATGGTAAGTGCACTGCCCTCCGCTCGACTCCTAATGCTTCCGGCACATTATGTTCTTCATATTCATGTTCTATGTAATTCATACAAATCTGCTCAAACTATTATGAACCTGCACAGAATGCAACAGCGAATGGAATGTAGAATCAGGAAACCCTGCAACAAAGGAGAGCTTGACTATTTGAAGGGCAGATTTGGAAAATGCTTGTACGAAGTGCTTGCACAAGCTGTGAAAGCCATTAGGACCCTTTTCTAGTGATGGCCATGTGTTGCTTAATATTATGGTGGTGTTTCAATGTCACTGCAATGACAGGCGGTTTATGAAATGCGCATTGATATTCTAGAGATGCACTGTTTTAATTCACTCACTTGCATAGTCATTAGGCTGAAATAATAAAGTGGCTTATTTAATAACATGGTACACATACAATAGCAGAAAGGGGGTGTTACAAGTGCTTTTATTAGCCTAGAGCTGACTACACATGCACCAATATCGGTGGAGATATTGGCAAATTGGCTCAGTGAACGTATCAACAAGATAATAGGTGTGCTTGAGAATAATCCGGTCAAAAAGATTTGGGGGTACATTTACTAAACTGCGGGTTTGAAAAAGTGGAGATGTTGCCTATAGCAACCAATCCGATTCTAACTGTCATTTTGTAGAATGTACTAAATAAATAATAAATAGAATCTGGTTGCTATAGGCAACATCTCCACTTTTTCAAATCCGCAGTTTAGTAACTATACTCCTTGATCATTTTCAGTCCTGAAAATCTGGTTGGCAGATTACCGCAGTCAGCCTGTTTGCACAGTCATCTGCCAACCATAGTTTCAAGAGCCAAGTGGCTACTAGATCTGTTCAATTTGACCAGATTGGAAATTGATCATTTTATGTGGCACTCAGGCTGAAAAGCATGATAAGCCAGTGAAAGTCAGCCTAACTTTCACCATACCGATGAAAGTTGGAGAAAGTTTATATTTCATTGGGCGCTATTGGATTCAGCAAATGTGTGATGTTATTAAATAGGATTTAGTTCAACTATTCATTACGTTCCACTATTAAGTACCTGCCATATGTATCCCAGTTTTTATAGGACAGTTCCCCATTTTCTACTAGAATTATTTAACTTACAAAGCTTATTTTCTCATAATTCAGAATACGGATGAACCTAAGTCAATGGATTAAGTTAAGGTGGGTTCATTCAACGGTCTAAAGTTATTTGGCACCAGGGAGCAGTCTGCTGATTTTATATCCTGAGCAGACTTGTCCTGGTTTTTAATATGAAATTAGCATTACTTGCAGATTAGGTCCCCTGCAGAAAGCATACACTTTCAGGATTGCCATGCTGCACTGCAATTTGTGTGCAACAAGCATGAATATGCTACCATAGTAAGAACTTGAATTAGTGTGCAGCATGCATGTACCGGCTATAATGGGAAGAGTCGCAATTAGTGTGCAGCATGCATGTACCGGCTATCATGGGAAGAGTCCCAATTAGTGTGCAGCATGCATGTTCCGGCTATCATGGGAAGAGTCGCAATTAGTGTGCAGCATGCATGTTCCGGCTATCATGGGAAGAGTCGTAATTAGTGTGCAGAATGCATGTCCTTGCTATCATGTAAAAAAGCTACAATTAGTGTGCAGCATGCGGGGGCTTTGCATCGGCAGCTCCTGCCTCTGGGACTATATTGGATTTTAGATTATTGTAATTATCCCGCAGTACCTCAAATCTACCAGAGGTGCTGCTATTGTGCATTGCCGTGTCTCTTCTCACTACCAGGGGTTAATCTGCTGCACTAGCTAATCAATTGCACCTGTTGTCTCCTTATTTATACCTGCCTCTCCCAGTTACCTTTACTGGTCATTGTTGTTTATGTTGCTGTGCCTGACATTGTTGTGCTCACTTGTTCCTCCTGTTCCCTGAGACTACTACAAGCTGCTTGCCGACATCTCTGTACCTGATTTCTCCCCACTCAGCCTGTTCACCTGCACCTTGTTTACCTGCTTTCAGCCTCTCTCAGAAATCCTTGTTCAGTGTCTGCAGTACCCAGTTTGTACCATTTTCTGCATTATCTAGATCATCTCTGTTCAATAACTGTAATGTGATTTCACCATATTCTGGGCTCCATAGCTGTCATTTCCAGCTTTCAGCATTGAAGTGTGACAGCTCAGCAGCCTATTAGGAATATTTTAAAGGTAAAAAATGCAGGTAGCCCAGTGACCTAGCCCATGGTAGCCCACTATGGCATCAGCCCAGGAGAGAGACACCCCCTCCTGCCCAGCCAGCCCCTGGCAGCGTGCATGTATACGCTGTCATAGTAAGAACTGCAATTAGCACACAGGGTTGTATCATGTGAAAACCAAAACAAGGCTGCAGTTTTCCCAGAATATGTCTGTTTTTTGCCCATTGAATGGGCATTGAGTTTACTCCAGCCTTCAGGACTATTGACAGTTATGCAACTGCTTTAGTACCCTTGAAATTTATAGACAAAAATTTGCAACATGAGAGTCCTGGTTTTCTGCTTAAATAAAATTAAAACCCCGCTTATGCAAGATAAAAATAAACAAAAATAATACACAACGGTGAGACAGCCAAGTGCAACACTCCCAGTCTGAGGAACAGTGAATGCAACTCCCCACCTCCCACCTGCTAAGGTAAGAAGCAGCAGGGGTGGGAGCACAATACCCAATGTAGGAGGTGCCACCTCTGAGTGGGGGGAACCACCCAGCGCTTGCACAGGTCTTGTCACTACTGACCTTTTTGGTGCAGCATATAAACTTACGTGTCAGGATGTAGTGTGGCACACCTACTCTCTATCGCTCTCCTCTGTCCCAGCTATGGCATCCATGACCAGTGGGCCTCGAATACATGAGTGTCTAGCAGAAAATAAATCTCTCCTCCATAGGTGCACACTATCCCCTACATCAGGGACCCTCTTTCTCAGTTGCCACACTGTACCTGTCAGCGCTCCACTCTCCATAGGGCTTTCTACAGGTGGATACAAATATAGTCATTCCAATATCCAGGGATTCTGACACTTCCATACATTCTATACTCCAGGGAATGTCATACATAACCATTCTGGAACTGTCTAAATTATCTCCACTGTGGAAGATTAACAGACTGCTGGTAGTTTAAAACATGTCCTTCATTCAGGGAGATGTTGTGGTAAGTGTAGCCACACTGCCTACTTGCAGCAACCCTCCTCATGCTATGGAGAACGTTACAAGGGGACTCTCCAACTAGGCTCTTCCTCTCTTACTGCAGCTTCACTGCTCCAAGCAGCGCACACACTGCAGGGTCTATGCTGGTGCTATTCCAAACATTACCCTCATTCAGGTCAGTTATACTTGGCTTGACATGACATAACACGCCTTCTTTCTTTCGTAGGGAGCAGGTGACTCTCCCCTCTTGGTACAGGGCTTCCTCCCTTGCTCAAACTTAATCTGCCCACATGGCAGCCACCACGGACCTTCTGCTCTCCTGTCCCGAGTCCCTTGCAGAATAGTGATATCCTCTAGCATGGATAACTGGAATCTTTTCTAGGTTCAGGCTACCATGTCACTCGCCAGGAGTGGAGCTTGGCAATTTTGCTCCACACTGCTTGGCTGCTCCTCCTCGCATTGACATGCCTTGCCGGAGCACCTCTACCTATCACAAGGTCCACACCTAGTTACCTTCATGGGACTTATAAAACATATTGCAAAGATAAAAAATGTTATGTGACCCAAACAAACCATTTGGATCAGCTTTTAACAGTCTAAGGGGGCAACTGAATTCAGCGTGATGTCCCACAGAAGCTTTGCATAATGACACTACACAGCGCTGTTCGGGTTGAAATGAGCAGAGATTTGTCTCCTGTAATAACCGTTAGTGTGCGCAGTGGGACCCCGCACTGGATTGAATTCCCACCTTATTAATTATGGAAAACTTATGCCTGATTGGTTGTCACCGCTCATGCAGTATTATACTTTGAGCATACCTTTTATAGGTATCATTGTTAATTTCCTCTTGCAGCCAACATAGGAAAAGTATCATTTATTAATCTAGATATTCATTATAGCATTCTACAGCACAAACACAAGTCTGACATCTGTGTCTCGCGTACAATTCTACTGAGACAGTCAGGCAGCCAGAAGTCTGGAGCAGACCGGTGGACTGTTTCAGAAGTGGTATGGTAGCATAAATGATCATTAATAATTTATGTATTTCTATAATGTAAAAGCATATGAACATTGAAAAAGTAGAAGAGGCTGAGGCGTTAAATATGAACATGGAGCCGTACCACACACATGCATTTGGTTTAAAGTTTAATGAAATAATCAAAAGATGGTGGGAAAGGAAGAAAATAGCTACAGAGCCTTTTCTGACCACTAAGTGGTAATATAAAGCACTTGCTTTCATGCTTAATTCTGCAATCCTATGAAAATATGATGTGTCTGCTTTTTTCAAACATAAATTATTTTGGGTGACTGTAAGAAGACATATCAGGCCTGAGTAATTAAGGAGAGCAACTTTACACCTTGGAAAAACCATGTTGCATTGGTGGGGGAGGTAAATTTAACACAAATATCTGTGTGCTACATGAAAAAGCTGCCAGTATTTAACTTATGTGCAAAATAATAAACTAATTTGCACCCCTTTCATTGTAACATGACTTGTCCAGGATCAAATTTACTCCTTTGTTTCTTTACTTTCCTTAATGACTCAGGCCCATAGTGTTATCCTTGTTTCCTTACGTTTTTTTCAAGCTGTAAGGATTTATGATTTACAGCTTGCTTGACGTCATGCAACTACCATGGCAACCATTTACTACATAGTGCCTTGTGCCCCCTTCACCAAGGAAAGGAAATATTATTTAGCATGTTTTTTTGGGCTATGCTTTCTCCGGAGCATATATATGTAGAGCTGTGATGTGTAGAGAAAGATGGGCCGGGATTGAGGCCTCTAATCTGACAGCTCGACTATAAGTAAAGTTTTCTCAATCTCTCCACTCAATACCACCCTGTTTGTGCTGGTGCTATTTGGTGAATTTCTGGCAGGTTAGAAAATATAATGATTTCTATTCCGATCATCATCACCTTAAATTATTTATATTACACTACAGAATCCGCATGCCGCACAATCAACAAAAAGGAAGAGAAAAAAAAAAATAATGAAAAAAATTGAGACGGCGAAGTGTAACACTTAGG